>NC_057741.1:4214804-4367860 GCF_004010195.1 Chiloscyllium plagiosum
TGACAGGTACATACATATCAAGGCCACGTCGTATCTGTTCCTTGAAAAAGTTCCACATTTCCACGACATCCTTCCCTGACAGCCTATGCTCCCAACGTATGCTTCTCAAATCCTGCCTTACAGCATCGTAATTTCCCTTCCCCCAATTATAAAATCTACCTTGTTGTGCGCACCTATCTCTCTCCATAACCAAGGTGAAAGTCACAGAATTGTGGTCACCATCACCAAAATGTTCACCCACTAACAAGCCCATCACTTGTCCCGGTTCATTACCGAGTACCAAATCCAATATGGCCTCCCCTCTGGTCGGACAATCTACATACTGAGTTAGAAAAGCTTCCTGGACACACTGCACAAACACCGCCCCATCCAATCTACTTGATCTGTGTGAAAACGTTGCCCCTTAGGTCCCTTTCAAATCTTTCCCCTCTCGCCCTAAACCTATGCTCTCTAGTTATGGACTCCCCCACCCCAGGGAAAATACTTTGTCTATTTACCCTATCCATGCCCCTCATGATTTTATAAACTTCTATAAGGTCACCCCTCAGCCTCTGATACTCCAGTGAAAGCAGCACCAGCCAATTTAGCCTCCCCCTAAGGCTCAAATCGTCCAATCCTGGCAACATCCGTGTGAGTTGTTAAACATTCCAATCCATGAAATACTTGTGTGGAACAAAAGATCCAGCGGACTACCTACGTCCCTACCCTACCTCCATCCACTTTCCACTTTAAGAAAACACATTAGAATTAATGGGAACTCATAGAAACCATCAATGCTTTCTACATTTTCACTATTGTGTTTATTTATTTGACATCATTAGTGAATTAATTCATGCTAAAAATTAAAATACCCTGTATAGGCATTTTTCATTGAAAGAAAAGTAGGATGATATATTTATTTGAAATATTCTGATGTCATGTAAAATCACAATCTTCTGGAGGCATCTATATCTTATCTGTTAAACAAAAATCAACAATAACAAATCATGTCTAAAACTAGCAACAAAATCCTGAAAAACAGCATTTCAATGACTTAAAACAGCAGCTTCCAAAATGACCGACCCCTGCATGAACATTCCCAACAAATTCCAAAGCCATTAAAATAGAAACTGGTTGACTGGAAGAACCCAGAGATAATAATTTGAGGTATGCAAGTTACCTCATCGCTTGATCTTGTGGGATCGTGTTCAAATAATGACTGAAATTGGTGAGTGGTAAAAATAGCCTCTTTATTCAGCAACCACAGTATTACAAGTTTGAGGTGGCAATAGAATCCTGAAATACAATTCTTACAAGAACCTTTTTATACACAGTTCTTACATATAGTAAAGTTCCATCACTATGGTGTACACAAAGCTTTGAGGAAGCAGGAGATGGTTTAAACATTTGCTAAATGCTGGCTGCTTGCACCAGGGTGGCACAGTGGCTCAGTGGTTAGTACTGCTGCCTCACAACACCAGGGACCTGCATTCAATTCCAGTCTTGGGCGACTATCTGTATGGAGTTTGCACATTCTCCTTGTGCCTGTGTGGGTTTCCTCTGAGTGGTCCGGTTTCCCCTCACAATCCAAAGATGTGCAGGCTATGTGAACTGGTCGTGCTAAATTGCCCATAGTGTTCAGGGGTGTGTAAGGCGAGGTGCATTAGTCAGGGGTAAATATAGGACAATAAAGTAGGAGATTGGCTGTGGGTGGGTTACTGTTTGGAGGGTCGGTGTGGACTTGTTGGGTTGAAGGGCCTGTTTCCACTCTGCAGGGATTCTATAATAATTAAGAACTGTTAGTCCTTTTGTCTTTGAAGTGAGTAAATGTTAATGAAGGGCCTTATATGCTCTAAATTAGCTAGAAATTATACTTGTACTTAACGAAAGAATAAAGGATGTTAAACTGTGCTGAGTTGAAGGATTTGTTTACTAATTGCCAGTGAGAGTTTCATTCATCCGTGCAGGTTAACGGAAGCACTGCTGTGTCAGTTAAGGGAATAGCGGCCCTGTTAAAAGGTATTCAACAAGGACATACTAATTTGGGAAGAAGTTTGGTGTTCTGTAATCTATTCAGTTCTGAGAGACAGCTGATGAATATTATAATGTTTCGTGGAGACTTGATGAGGCTGGTATTGTTTACACTACTGGCACCTATTCAGAGGTAGCTTTTGATGTAGAAATAGGCTTGATAAGGGTTTAAGGTGAATGGGTTGAAAGGGATGTTTTAATTTTAGTCTATTGTAATAGTCAAATATTCTACAAAATGCAGTTTTATGAATGTAAATGAAAGAAACCGTGTAATAGTAAACAATGAGTTAGTAAAGGATAATGAATGAATGAATGAATGAATGAATATAGTGAGCTGATGAGTGGGTTAGTAAAGAGAACCTTTAACACGATATCTCTCAATATCTCTCAATATCTCTCAATATCTCTCAATACTGAGATGACCGTACATGCGTACTCAGGTGAATGTGGAACAACGTCTTTAGATGCAACCAGTTTGGACAGCAGACCACAAGAAAGTAATGCTTCAGATCATTATTGAATCATGTCTAAAGCATGGGCCCAGAATCAAGTTGCTATAGCTACCTTTGGGTAAATGGTCAGTTGGCAAAAGGGGATCGTGTGATGAGCTTTTTATTGTTTAAGCATCTGTTATCCTGCAACTCGTACAATAGTAGAAAAGGTGCCAAAGAAGAAGATTGCTGACTTGAGATACTCTCATTCTCCATCCATCTGCAAGCTTAAAACTTGCCAGTCGTTTGACCATTTGCACTACCAAGCATCAACCTAGCAACTGCGACTGACTCAAAAAGATTTAACAGACAATGTACATCTTTTGTCATTTTAAAACATCACAACAAAGAAACCACAAAGACCCCTGAGCCCAATATGAAACAAGCCAAGGCAATGATTGACCAAGGTTTAGCTGTCTTTTTTAGCTTTAAATCAATTGAATCTGACTTTCTACTTTATATCATTTGCAGGTGAGTGAGAGAATGGACATATTTTCATTATTTTAATTTAGATCAGATATTAAATGCAATAAATATTTACAACAAAACCCGTGTGATTTGTACAGGCGCAACCCTTAAACAGTTAGTACCTTATTGAATAGGCAAATATATATTCTTTAAAAAAAGGTGCAGTTCTGGATCAGTGCTACACTGCCAGAGGTGTTGACTTTCAGATAGATATCAAACAGATTTTTCACCTGCATTCTTGGGCAAATGTAAAATAAAATCCTACATAATATATTTCGGAGAGTAAGGAACCTCTCCCAGACCCTCCACATTCTGGCCAACATTTACTTGTTTAGTTGAAAGTCCTTGATTTAACTCGAGTGCAGACCTTGGTTTGTGGGGATTGTCTCAGATTATGTGTGCTGGGGATTCAGGACGGGTCCCTGTAGCTTATTATCTAAAGCATGATGTGGAGGAGCCGGTGTTGAACTGGGGTGGACAAAGTTAAAAATCACACAACACCAGGTTATAGTCCAACAGGTTTAGATGAGATTAGATTAGATTATATTAGATTACTTACAGTGTGGAAACAGGCCCTCAGTCTCCTGAGGCGGGAATTGAACCCGGGTCTCTGGCGCTGTGAGGCAGCAGTGCTAATCACTGTGCCACCGTGCCGCCATTTGGAAGCAAGAGCTTTTGAAGCGCTGCTCCTTTATCAGATAGCTGTGGAACAGGACCATAAGACACAGAATTTATAGCAAAAGATTAGTGTCATGCAACTGAAATGATATATTGACCAGTAATCTAGGTTTGTTCAATATTGAGTTGCATGACACTAATCTTTTGCTATAATTTCTGTGTCTTGCTAAGGAAGTGGGAATCTATTCAGGGTCCATTAGATGAGGAGTGGATATTAGTCCATCAAATTGTTTACCACAGGGAGTCTTAAGAGTTTTTTTGAGTTTCTGATGACAGATTATTTAGGAAAAAGAAAGACTCTGGCTAAAAGCATTGAGACACTTTTATTGTTCAGGATTGCGTGGAGATTTGGTTAAATTCTGTAAGACTTGTCACCCACGTCAGCTGGTTCGGAAACCTTAGCTGTTTGTAAAGCCAGTGCCATTGATCATAACACCCACTTTTGATAAAGCATTTAGTATGTTCTAGTGGATCGTGTATGAACTTACCCAAAATCTCTAAATAAGTAAAATGTGAATATCTTTTAATGATCATGGATTTGTCTAGTCAACTTCCAGATGCTACCCTTTAAGAAAATTACTGCAAGGGTAGCAGTTGAAGGATGAATTCAGTTTTTCACCATGTGTGGCTTCCCCAGAGGTTCATTCTGATTAGGGATCAAATGTCATGCAGTGCGTTTTCTGGGAGGATGTGTACTTCAGGAGTGAAGCAGAGTAAGTCATTTTGATAACGCCCATAGTATTAGAGGGTATTGAAAAAAAATGCCGTCACACCTTAAAAATAATATTTCCTGAACTATACCAATGACTGGAATTAGGGAATTATGGACGAAACGCTCCTGACCCCATAAGGCGCCTGGCTGTCATGGAATCTATCAGAACCTACCAGGACAGCAGCGCAAACACTTCTGCAAAAAATGTGCCTGGACCTGGAGCAGCGAATCGGCAGCAACTGAAACCAGGAACTAACTGGACAAATTGGAACGCAAGCAGGAACTTCTCCACTGGGTCCTAAGCACACTCCGTCCGGTAAAAAGCCACACAGTGATTTACCTGCTACACTGGGTCCTAAACAGACCTTCTGCAAAAATACACTAAACTGCAACCTACCTGCTCCACAGGGTCCCAGGAAGGATCACTTAACTGGAAGCAGTGAGAATCCACTCCGCGAGACCACCTGACTACTCAAATGTAAGAAACCTGCGAGGAAGCAGGGTAAACGTGCCAGGCTGCTAGTAGGACTGAAACTGCGTGGTTTCAAGACCCCCCCTTTCTAACTTACTCCGAGCAAATTTAGAATCTCTGGAGAACAAGATGGACGAACTCAGATCATGGCTCAGCTTCCAGTGTAAACTGCAGGACTGCTGCGCACTCTGCTTCACAGAAACCTGGCTCAACCTATCCATTCTCAACTGTGCACTTCAGGCCGATGGATTTTCTATCCATCGTATGGACCATACAATGTCCTCGGGTAAGACAAAGGGTGTGGAGGGGTTTGCTTTTTAATCAACAATGTGGTGCATCGACATGTGGAACCCTGGGCAGCCATTGTTTCCCAAACTTTGAATTCCTCACCGTCAAATAGCGCCCCTTCTGTCTACCACAGGAATTTACCGCTTCTGTGCTAACTGCTGTGTACATACCGCCATAAGCAAAGATTGAGGAAGCTCGATGTGCTGTACTAACCACTAAGACCCTGGAGACTGAACACCCTGAGGCCCTGTTTATTGTAACTGGCAACTTCAATCTAAGAAAGGTGGTGCCCAAGTATCATAAGAACATTATCTGCCCCACTAGGGACCCGAACATTTTAGACCACTGCGAAAAATGCATACCGCTCTATACCCCGCCCTCTTTGGGAACTCTGACCACAATACTGTGTTTCTTCTCCCGGTTTAGAGGCAAAAGCTCAAGCAGGAGACCCCCTCGCAGGTATAGGTCCAGTGCTGGTCGGAGGAGGCAGAGGATCAACTCCGGTGCTGTCTGGAATCGGCTGATTGGGCATGTTCAAGCAGTCCGCAGATACCTTGGACAAGTACACCACCACTGTCACAGACTTTATCAGCAATTGTGTGGAGGACTGCATACTGAGGAAGTCAATCCGTGTGTTCCCCAACAGGAATCCCTGGATGAATCAGGACATACAGAACCCGCTAAAAAACAGGCGTGAGGCCTTCAGATCAGGAGACCCACTCAAATATAAGGAATCCAACTATGACCTTCACAGAGCTATTAAGACAGCCAAGGACCAATACTGATCCAAACTAGAGACCCAGATAGGCACCCAGCAACTATGGCAAGGACTGAATGACATCACACGTTCTAAAAAGAGACAGTGCAAGATAGCAGACGATGAAACGTCCCTCCCAGATCATCTCAACCTCTTCAATTCTCGCATTAAGCAAAATTTTGGCGGAGAGGTAACACCTATTCTGACAAGTCCTGACGAACCTATCCCAACAGTCACTACATCAGAGGTCAGACAGTTTTCCTTCATGTGAATCCAAGGAAAGTGATGAGAGCAGACGGAGTACCAGGCCGTGCACTCTAGGCATGCGCAGATCAAATGGTAGCGATCTTCTCGGACATCTTCAAACTCTCCCTGCAGCTGACCACTGTCCCTGACTGTTTATTTCAAGAGGGCCAACATCACCCCTGTGCCTCAAAAAGGCTCATACAGCATGTCTCAATGACTATTACCCAGTGGCCCTAACTTTGGTGGTCATGAAGTGCTTTGAAAGACTGGTCATGGTATTAATCAGCTCCAGCGTCTCCACTACCCTTGACTCACTCCAGTTTGCTTATCCGACCAACAGAACCACGTCAGATGTCATATCTTTTGCCCTTCACTCCTCCCTGGAACATCTTGACACCAAGAACAGCTACGTAAGAATGCTACCCATTGACTACAGTTCAGCCTTCAACATTATTATCCCCTCCAGACTGATTGCTAAACTTAGTGATCTCAGACTAAGCCCCACTGTCTGCAACTGGATCCTCAGTTTCCTGACCCACAGGCCACAATCAGTGAAGACTGGGGACAATATTTCATCCTCACTAACACCCCCCCTGGCCCTAGGGGTGTGTACTCAGCCCGCTACTGTACTCACTGTATATCCATGACTGCGTAGCCAAATACCAGACTAATGCCATTTATAAGTTAGCTGATGACTCCACCATAGTCGGTAGAATCTCAGATGGTGATAAAACTACAGATCACAGATGGGAGGTGTGGGACCTGGAAAAATGGTGCACTGAGAACAACCTAGTTTTTAATGCCGGCAAAACTAAGGAACTCATTATTGATTTTTGGCGGGATGTTACTCATGCCCCCCTAGACATTAACAGCACAGAGGTGGAGAGTGTCAAGGTCGTGGGAGTGGTCATCCACAACAAGCTTTCTTGGATTCTTCTTGTGGACTCACTGGTTTCAAAGGTCCAACAACCTCTCTTTTTCCTCAGGCAGCTGAGAAAATTTAGCATGACGGCGAATACCGTTGCCAATTTTTATAGGTGTCTGGATGTATGTCTGTCTGGATGTATCACCTGGTATGGCAACTGTACCATTCAAGATCGGAGACGGTCACAGAAAGTGGTGAACTTGGCCGGACAATCACAAAGGCCAACTTCCCATCGATAGAATCCATCTACCAGGCCTGCTGTCAAGGAAAGGCTGCCAGCATTCCCAAAGATCCATCCCACCCTGGCAATGTTTTTTTACAACCTCTAACTCTACCATGGGGGAGAAGGTACAGAAGCCTGAACACTCACCAGCCGGTTTTGCAACAGTTTCTACTCTATTGTTGTTGGAGTACTGAATGGACTCTCAAACTCTTAATATTTGCTTGTACCTGTGTTTTTATGTTTGCTGCTGTTTACCTATTATTTACTTAACTATACTACTTAACTCTGATCTGCTTGTATTGCTCTAAAGACAAAGCTTTTCACTATGCTTTGTACACGGGACAATAAATTCAATTCAATTCAGTAACGTAGAAGGCAGAATATTAATGAGTCAATTTGAGGCATTAATATGGCATTTAACAAGCTATAAGCCCCCTACAATTTGGTATTCGCTGCTGCTGCCACTCAGCAAAGGTGTAAAAGATTCAGCAAGCTGATGTCGGGATTGGCCTTATTGGACTTCTCACCACAGCCCACTTTGCTCAGGTCACATGTTTTTGTTGTGTTCTGTAATCGCTCCATGATTTTGAGGTTGTACATATTTCTGTGCTTACTGTGTTCTGTGCTAATATTTTTACAGCATTAAAACTGAAACACAAGACCCTTCATCATCTTGGCGATCACTTATTCCAGTTATTAAAGTTGACATCAGTACAGTAAGCAAACTATTTTCTGTTTTCTTTCATTGCATTCTGTTGAGATCTCAGAATTTTTTTTTTGTTCCTGTGTAGTGATTTATCAGACAGCAGTTACATCAGAGATTCAAACGTACCACTCTATGGTTGAACCTTTGCTTCTGTACTTAGCTGTGACTCAGATTTGAATTACCATTTTCTTTTTCTCATGTTCCCATTGTTTCCTTTGCCAGTCACTTTTTTAAAGTTGTCCCATCTGGTTCTCAACTCTCTGCCAAAGGGGATAGTTTCTCCCTGTCTGTCTGGATCTTTCTTGATATTGATTGCCTCGTTGAAGTTTCCTTTCAACCTTCTGTAAGAAAAACAAACTTTGCCAAACTGTCCACAAAACTGAAGTCTGTCATCCATGTAAACATTCTTGTAAATATTCTCTCCACCTCCTTCAAAGCTTTCACGTCCTTCCCGAAGTGTGGAACTATTGCCAAATAGAAGGTCTGTTTTTAAATGTGTAAGGTATTGTGTAGCAGATATTGTTAGGCTTTTGAACTTGTTTGAGAAAATTTGAGAATTTAGTGGCTTGGTTTTCTCATTTGTCTTGCATATTTGAATTTCTGTACAGTGCTAAAGCCACTGTTATGAATAGTACAGATCACTCTTCACTACTAATTAAATATTACATTACTAGGGTCGTTTGGCATTTGGAAACCGCTTTCTGCCCCAGACACTGTGCATAAATTTTGATGATGCTTTCCTGACATATACTACAAAACCACCTTCCAGCCATCTTGACCAATTTATGCACATTGTGAAGGGAAAATTGGAAAACGTTAGAGTCATGCTGGTTCCGAGTCCAAGACACGTTTCTATGCAAAACGATGAGTATGAAGAATTTGTTTTATATGGAATTTAAGATATTAAATGCAATAAACTATAGAGCTGGTACTCAATTATCAATATTTAATTGTAAAGGACTGAGGTTTTGTCCATATTTATAATTCTGGAATATTCCAATTCTCTGATTATTATGCACACATTTGTATTGCAACTCCAGTTGTACATTGACCACTAACCACCAAAGATCACAAGAATAAATTCAGTGTTTTTGTGGATGCCAACTTCTTGAATCTGATGTTTGAAACAGTAGACCAGTGCAATAAATTATATACATGTATAGCAGTGCTATGCATACAAAAATACAATTTTTTTGTCATGTCACAGTAAATAGGACATTTATTTTAGTTCAGATGTACGTTAATAATGCATATAATTTATTTTAATTATTCTCTAATTTCTCAGCAAACTAATGTTTCTAGTGTACAGCATATTTAACTTAAATATAGGAGTTATTAAAATGTTTGAGAGAAATACAACATTGTTCAGAACATGTAAGAAACTGTTAAAATGCAATAAGCTTTACAATCTTCTTTCAAGAGACAGATTGAATTTTGTTAGGTTAGTCATGCTTGTTTGGTGCTTCAGAGTTGAGGATTAGAAATAGTCCGGGGTGCTGTTTTTTTCCTGGTGAACTGTCCTCTCTGGGGCATGTGTGGCACCTTATAAAATAATTTTCGGAAATCCAAGTATACAACAGCCCTGCTGGTTGCCCCTTTCTACCCTACGTTCCATACTCAAAAACTTTAATGCATTTATTGAACATGATTTCACTTTTGTAAGACCATTTTGATTTTGTCTGATCTTATATTGATTTTCTAAACGCATTATTAATACTTGTTAAGATATTCCAGCATATTCCCAAGATGTGATACCAGTAGTTCCCTGTTTTCTTCTTTTCTTCAATAGCTGTGCTATATTTGTTAATTAGCAAACTCCTGCGTTTGTTTTAGGATGTAGAGAATTTTGGAAAATTGTAACAAGAGCATCCAGTATATCTCTGCAGTTATCTCTTTAGAAGACTAGGATGTGGTTTATTAAGCCTTAGTGAATTGTTAGATTTTTGTTCCTTAGTGTATCTATTACCTTTTCTCTGATCTCAATACCTCCATTTCTTCGCCATTATTAACCCCTTGGTTACTCTATTTGTGGTGGATTATTTATCGTCCACTGCGAAAATAGGTATAAAATATTCCATTTTTGCCAACATTTTGTTTGTCCTTTTCTGGTTTCTAAACAATTCCATTCCTCAGGCTAACTGCTATTTTTGCAGTCTTAGACACTTCATATTTTAATCAAATACTATTCTTCCTTACTAAGTTATGGAATCCTACCTCTTTAGTAAGCTATGGAAGATCTTGCTGACTGGTTTAAATGGAATGAATATTTGTTGAACGTTTTGAATTATTTCTTTAAACATTTTTCAAATTCCAATTTGCATCATTCTATGTGGAATGTTTATCCAACAGATTGTTTAGTCAACATTAAGTTCATCAAACCCATGAAATGCATTCTTATTACAACCATTGAGGCCTATGTGATTTAAAAAAATAATAAATTTTTCGCCCAGTATGGTCCAGGATATACACTCTAAGAAATAAAACATATCCATTTCTATTTTTGACCTTGTATCTAGAGCCAGATTCAAAATAAAACTTTGTTGTTTTGTTTCAATAAAATATCTTTGCCTGGCTTCAAAACATTGCCTCATTTATAGAATCATACAGCATGGAAATAGTCCAACTAGTTCATGCTGACCATGTTTCCAAACTAAACTAGTCCCACTGCATTTGGCCCATATCCCTCCAAACCTTTCCTACTCATGTACTTATCTAAATGTCTTTTAAATGTTGTAATTGTACCTGCATCCACCACTTTCTCTGGCAGTTCATTCCACATATGAACCACTCTGTGCGTAAAACAAAAAGTAATTGCCCCTCATGTCTTTTTTAAAATTTTCTCCTTTCACCTAAAAACTGTGCCCTGAGTTTTGACCCCCCCCCCCGCCCCAAGGGAAAAGAACCTTGCTAGTCACCTCATTGATACCCCTTATGACTTTATAAATCTCTATAAAGTCACCCCTCAATCATCCATTGGGGAAAAAAAAAGTCCCAACTTATTTTTAAAACTCAAACCCTCCATTCCCATCAACATATTGATAAATCTTTTCTGGACCATTCACATGTAACTTTTGCATTTCAACTACTGTTTCAGGTTCTCTAGGTGACATTCAAATTAGGTAGTTTAGATTTGTGCATCTATAGTTTTTAGAAGCTGAACATATATAGAATTTTATCAACAGTTCATTGAGGGTGAAATGACTAGTCCCTCAGTTTGTACTTGATTTTTAAGTGAAAATATGTAGTTAATAATGTGTAAATGAAATGGTTGGTATTAATATAGTAATTACAGTACAAAATATTTGCAGCAGTATATTGTGGTTCATGACATTTGCCTTGAATATTCATGTAATTTTTGTTTTCATTTTGTTTTCTCTGTACTCTAGGCCACCTCGTTTGATGGGAGAGGGTTTTGTCGTAATGCAGTCAAATGATGTTGATATTTATTATTACATGGATGAACCAGGTCTGCATAAATATACACTTTAGCTTTGTTTTCTTTCAATTGCTGTAGATTCCTAGATGAAAGCTGTTTTTTTGTTTTTAAGAAAAAATGGGTTTCCCCTATCTCTTTCAAATCATGTTGAGGTATAAATTATGGATGTCCTCTGCTACTTGTCTATGTGGATATTCTTATTCCATGAGCTTAGATGATAAATGCATGCAGAGTTGTCTGTTTGACTGAAAGATACCAATGTCAAGCTTGATCATGATGGTAAATTCATACTTTCTGCTGGTGAACTGATGCTGATCAAGAGTTGGGTATCCTGCTGAATTTAGTTTTCTCTTCATTTCCCCCCAAGAATTCAGCATATTGAATTAATTATCTTTTCTTAACTGAGTTCAGACCTAAAGCACAACTATTACATTAAGAAAAAGGTTGACGTGGGAATATCCTCAAGATGTAAGGTGGTAGCATGCACGTGTTCTAGCATTTTCTATAATTAGATGACCAACATGGCACTCAAATCTATGCTGCAAAGTTGATTTCAAGTGTGACATGAATATCCAAGTCATCGATTGTGTCTCGGAATCATGAGTGACTCTTTATTTTCATTCACTTGTGGTATCACTGGCTGGGCCGATATTTATTTCCCATTCTGAATTGTCCTTGAAAAGTGGTGGTGAATTTGTGGGCTGATTTGTACCCCTCCAACACTTAGATATTGGCACTAAAAATAATGAACCATGGCAAATTTGGTAGCTTCATGTGTGTTTGTGGCAGAATCTGCCATGCAAGGAATGACACCTCAATCATTAGCAAAGATGCTCCATATGAGGATGCCCTATCTGAAATAGAATTTTTTTGTTACATATCCATCATCTTCCTTAGATGGGGAGATGCCAGTGTTGGCTTGAGTGGCAATGAAAATATCTATTGCTACAGAATTTACATTTACATTTTGGTTACATTGATTATGTGACACAGGAACCAGTCTATGCAGATGTTTATACTCTAGGTGAACCTCTTTTCAAGCTTTCTTCTGAACATATCAACCTAATGTGCAAGTTCTCCTGCTTCAACTTCTTTGAAACACCTATGATATTCACCTGAATTACTCCATGTTCTAACCATATTCAAAAGAAGATTCAGCTGCTTTCCTAATTGGATTTGTTTGTGACATCATATTTTTACAACCCATTTTCAGAGCTTTACCCAGAGGAAACAGCTCTTTATATTTACCAGTCACTGTCCTTATAGGTGATTCCCATATCATTTTTTTCCCTAGAAAAAGGAGTCTCAAGTTGTTGTTATTTTCTGAGAATAAGACATATCATAACTATAAATTGTTTTTTCCAGTGTTTGTGTCCATTTGGTTATGACAGCATGTGATCTATGCATACTACTATGTAAATTAACCAAGGTTCTGCACAAGTTTGACGTAACATCTGTCTTTCAAGTGTACTCATTTTGAAATGAACCAGTATCCTCCGTGTAAATTTGTAATGACCTTGTTAGACTGTACTGCGACTTATATAATTTGTGAAATGGTACCTCAAGATTCCTTTGTAAGGCACCTTTAGTGTCTGATCCTGTGTAGACTCTTGTTCTCTAAATGATATGTGATCTCTTTGTTTCTCTCTAAACCTCAGTTGAAAATATAAAACATTAATTTGATGTTTATCTGTTTTGCAAGTTTATTAACTACATGTATTTTATTACTGCCTTCCTATATACTATAACCTACAGTTTAGAGTCATTGCAGCTTTTTAACATTGTACTTGCAATAACCAAACTTTAAACCATTCATCATGCAAGTGTCAATAGTAGTCAGTGTATTCACTCTCTTAAACCTTGTACATTTTCAAGGTGAAGTGGAAGAATAGGGGAGTACGATTAATTCGATAGCAGCAGCCCAAATAATCTTAGGTGTAAAATTATTTTGTACTATTTCAGATGCTATATGTTCTTTTGTTTATCTGTCTGCTATTAAAAGACATGGCTACATACAATTGTAATGATTATCATTTTGTGTAGGTGTTGTACCTGAAGAAAGCGATGAAAATGTTGAAGACAGTCCAGGCAGTGAAAGCACAAAATTACAAGACTTACCACCATGCTGGGGACTGGACATTGTTTGTGGTAAAGGAACAGATTTCAACTATGGACCATGGGCAGATAGACAGAGGTATGCATTATTACACTAAATTATAAACAGCTAGTGAGAAATTATTTTTGGACATTTATTACCCCAGCATCAGATTGTGCCTTTTTTAATTGATATGTAATTTTTGATGCACATATCAAAAAGGTTTTTTCTGTGGAGACAGTCAGCTGAACTAAATCAGTCTTTCTACCTCTGCATTCACTACACAGTACGTTTAATCCTTTAAAGACCTCAAAATTGACCCAGTGGTTCCCAATCAGACTTTTGACTAACCTATTCCATTGTTTATGATTGATTACTACTGACATTGGAAAGAGTAGGAAGTTTGAGGTGGGCTGGTGGGTAGTGTAATATTTGCACAATATTGTTATCATTTTTGCTATGTAGCTGTATTCAAATCACTTTGAATTATCTGAAGCATATAATCAATCCTTTTACTGTACAGTAAGAAGATTTTTTAAAGATTTTAAGCTATTGATTTAAACTAACATTTAAAATGCTTTTATTTTGATTTGAAAATGTCATTTCCCTCACGCCTGAGATACCCCACCAGTATGTCAACTTCTGCAAACCTAAATTTCAAGATTATAACAGTTTGAATTAATCAATTGGAATGTCTCATTACAAAATGCGCAAGTTGTTGGTTATCGGTTTGTAATATGATGCAGTAATTCCATTTATTACTTTAATGCAATGCAGAAGGAACGTTTGTCAGAGATGCTGGCTTTTGGAGAAGATGTTAAATGGAGATGTAATATTAGGAGCTTGCAAAAAAACCCACAGCACTTCTCAAAGATAATCAGGGACATTTTTATAGTGTACTGGTTAATATTTATCCCTCAACCTACACCATCAGAGCAGTTTGCTTGAAGATTGATCTTTCTGGTGTTGGTAATAATTTGCTAAAATAAGCCATCATGCTTGCCAACACAGCAATCGTGCTTTAAAGAAACTCATTGTTGAATATTTTAGGATGTCCTGGGAACATGGACAGTGACTCTCAAATGTCAGTTTGTCCATCTTTCCTGTTTGTTATAATATTGCCTCAGAGTGAGAGCACTGTTACGTTATGCTTTGTTGACTGCATGTGCATCTTCTTTTTGATTCTTGAAAAGTTTTTGGAGATACAAATTTGTGCTCAAATATTAGTTTTGACATAAAATATTTTGTGTAGTGAACAGAAAAACTCTAAACTTTTTAAATTCAATTTGATTTGAATCCTTGATTTAGTTTAATTGAGGACTATAATCTTCATGAAGAGGCACTTCTGTTTATCTTTAATTTAAAACTCATAGAATAGCAGCTTTTGACAAGTAATATAAAATGTTTATAATGCTTACATAGTTTAAAAATATTGCACTAATTGATTTGCTAACATGAGGGCATGTTACATAGTGTGATGTTAGTGTTTCATAGCATTAGTTTCAGATTCTCTTAGCTAATAAATTACTATGTTGGATGGGTCCTCAAGATGATTCATGGGATAGCTGCTACAATAGTATATTCTGTGCCTTTTGTGTGTATTGCTTTGCTCTCTGCAGTTGTGGCATAGTGACAGAGATGGATGCTTTGCTTCAAGTGCTGATTAATTCAGGCTTATCAATGTGCCAGACAAATAGTGCACATAAAATTCATTTGAAAATGTCATACAGTGAAATTGCAAAGTCCTTTCCTTGATGTGCCCTTTTAAGGATATCCTTTGTGGAATAAATAAAAGTGAACAGTCGAGTTCAAGCTCTTTAATATTTAGCAGCTATGACTTTGCGGGAGTTTTAGTAAAAATTCAGCAGTTGGTGTGTGACATGTTTGGTTATTCCTATTGAACTGTGAAAGTGGCCAGCAGTACCGTAAACATAGATTTTGTTCTTTCAAGTCTGGATTGTTAATGGACAATAGTTTGAGCTGGTTTGAAATAATGGTGGTGATTGTTGTAGAGGCAATTTCAGATATTTGTACAGGAGTTTAAGTGCAGTTGTTTTGGACCAATGTGTTTAAATAATGTTGATCACAAATTTGCATTGTGAGGGCAAAACGCAAAGCTTGGCAGAAAATTTGGCTTATAAATAATTACATTAATTTAATGTGGGCATTTTTTTTTGCAAGGTACAATTAGAGCTAAAGAGGCAAATTAGCAAACAATGAATTTTTCACATGCAAGACTGCCTTTTTTTCGCTTTTTGAATCATGTAAGGCAAGTTTTCAGTTGAAGAGTGAGAACCACTACGTTAGTCATATAAAATATTGCAGAGAGAACATGAAAAATAACCTGGGACCAATGAACCATGGTCACAGTTGCCTTAAAAAAAAAAAAGATTTGGGGTTTTGACCAGGGATATATTGACTTGGTGAACAGCTTGGAAGCTTGACTTAAGATATTTGTAAAGGTGTTTATGGAACAATAAGAATAAGGGAGATATGTTGAAGGTGAGTTTGTTTAAGAAGTTATGACATTTTTGAATGGTAAAAAGAAGTTTCTAGTGAGGAAGAGATCTTTCACAAAACCTTGGTTATGTTGCATTTGGAGTAAAAGGTGTATGTTTGGACATCCCATTGTAGAAAGTTATGAAAAATATGTAAGAGCTTCAGAACACCAAAAAGCATTACAGAGTTCAAGATGGCAGTTCACCACTACCACCTCAAGGGCAATTAGACACAGGACATAAATGGCGGCCCATCCCAGGAAGGCCACATTCCTTGAACAAATAACATTTTTAAAAATGCCTGTGGATTTGTCTTATTTTTTGTGCACAGGATTTAGATTAGATTACAGTGTGGAAACAGGCCCTTCGGCCCAACAAGTCCACACCGACCCGCCGGAGCGAAACCCACCCATACCCCTACATTTACCCCTTACCTAATACTACGGGCAATTTAGTATGGCCAATTCACCTGACCCTGCACATCTTTGGACTGTGGGAGGAAACCGGAGCACCCGGAGGAAACCCACGCAGACACGGGGAGTACATGCAAACTCCACACAGTCAGTCGCCTGAGGCAGCAATTGAACCGGGTCTCTGGCGCTGTGAGGCAGCAGTGCTAACCACTGTGCCACCGTGTCGCCCATGGTATATCTGTCAAGACAGCCAATATATCTGGGAAATTTCCCAGATTTTAGGGACAATGCCACTACTGGAACAGCTTGGCTAGGTGTACAGCTAGCTTTGGAGCACACGTCTTCAGTACTGTTGCCAGGGTGTTAGCAATTTCTTGATTTTACATAGAGTGAATTAAGTTGTTTGAAGACTAGCATCTCTGATGGGAACTTGAGGAGACCAGTTTGATCATCCACTTAACACTTCCATTCACCATCTGTTCGTTGTTTAATTGTTACCAAACATGACTAAATGTGACATAGTCGCAGAACTTTGATCTGATTTGTCGATTTTGGAATTGCTTAATCCTGTCTATCTCATACTGCTTGCATTATTTGGCATACAAGTGCCCCTAAGTTATAGCTTTACCAGGTTAGCACTTCATTTTAAGTCTGCCTGATGTAGCTACTGGCATGCTCTCCTGCACTCTTCACTGTGCTCTCCTGCACTTTAAAGAATCTCATGTGTGCACCTGAGGCTACTTTAGCTTGAACCATAATAAACTAATAAAATCATGAATCATATTTTCACCTAAGCTATGTTTTTTACCCCTGCCGAAGCTGTCAATAATTAACCACTATAAACAAAGTTCATTCCTCAAACAAGTGCAAAGAATACTGCAGGTACTCAGCAGGTGTGATCTCTCTATAGTCACTGGAGTCTGGGAAAGTCCCAGTTGATTAGAAAAATCACTGATGTAACCCCCTTGTTCAAGTAAGGACCCAAGACACAAGATGGAAAATTATAGGCTGATTGGCCTAACCTCGGTTGTTGGTAAAATTCTAGAATCCATCGTTAAGGATGACATTTCTAAATTCTTGGAAGTACAGGGTCGGATTACAATAAGTCAGCATGGATTTAGCAAGGGGAGGTCGTGCCTGACAAACCTGTTAGATTGCTTTGATGAGGTAACAAGTAAGTTAGACCAGGGAAACCCAATGGATGTTATCTACCTAGACTTCCAAAAGGGCTTTGATAAGGTGCCTCATGGGAGGCTGCGCAGTAAGGTGAGGGCACATGGTGTTCAAGGTGAGCTACTGACGTGGATTGAGGATTGGCTGTCTTGACAGAAGGCAGAAAGTTGATATAAAAGGTTCTTTTTTGGAATGGCAGCCGGTGACAAATGGTGTCCTGCAGGGTTCAGTGTTTGGGCCGCAGCTGTTCACTTTATATATTAATGATCGGAATGAGGGGACTGAGGGCATTCTGGCAAAGTTTGCCGGTGATACGAAGTTAGGTGGACAGGCAGGTAGTTCAGAGGAGATGGGGAGGCTACAGAAAGATTTAGATAGTTTGGGAGAGTGGTCCAGGAAATGGCTGATGAACGTGAGCATATGTGAGGTCTTGCACTTTGGGGAAAAAGAATATAGGCTCGGACTATTTTGTTGAGAAAATTCATAAAGCCGAAGTACAAAGGGATCTGGGAGTGCTAAATCAGGATTCTCTCAAGGTTGATTTGAAAGCAAATATGATGTTGTGATTTTTCTCAAGAGGGTTGGAATGTAAAAACAGCGATGGGCTTCTGAGACTTTATAAAGCTGTAGTTGGGCCCCATTTGGAATACTGTGTCCAATTTTGGGCTCCACGCCTCAGGAAGGACATACTGGCACTGGAGCGTGTCCAGCAGAGATTCACACGGATGATCCCTGTGATGGTAGGTCTAATGTATGATGAACGGCTGAGGATCCAGGGATTGTATTCATTCGAGTTTAGAAGTTTGAGGGGCGATGTAATAGAAACTTACAAGATAATGCGTGGCTTAGAAAGGGTGGATGCTGGGAAGTTGTTTCCTTTAGGTGTCGAGACTAGGACTTGCAATATTTAAGAAGTTGTCTCACCAGTGCATTATATCCTTTTATGATCAATTCTTCTCAAAATAGCTAGCCTCCTTAATTACTTTGTGACTGCATATTAACCTAGAGTCATTTATTTGAACACCTAGAGCCCTCTGCACTTTGGAATTCACTGATTGTTTTCATTGCATAGATGATTTGCATTTTAAAACCTTTCTTCCTGCCAAAGTGAACAATTTCACATTTCTCCACATTAGACTTCAACTGATTGATTTTTGTCCATGCAATTAGCTTGTCTACATACATGTTCTGTCAACTCCACAATATGCTTTCTTAATTATCCTTGTATTATCTGAAAATTTAGCCTTCATCCCTTCACTGCCCTCATCTTAATCATTGATAGAAATGGCGAAGATCCCTGCAAGACTTTACTCAATATATCCTGCCTATCAAAAAGGCACATTTATGCATACTCTGTTTTCTGTCCACTATGTTTTCTGTCACCTGGCTGATCTTCTATCCATGCTAGTATGTTATATTCTGCACCATTTGCTTCTATTTTGCTCAGTACTTTCTGTGTGCTGCCTTCTGGGAATCAAACTACAGGGAATTAACAGGCCCTCTTTTATCCACAGTGTATGTTACTTGTTCAAAGACTCCAGTAAATTGTTAAAATATGATTTGTTTTTCATAAAACGGTGCTGACTTTGCAGTTAGCTTAGTTTTTTGAGTGCCCAGCTATAAGCTGCTTTATGATAAATTCTAACGCCTTCTGCATGACAGGCATCAAGCCAACCGGCCTATAGTTTCCTGCTTTTTGTCTTTGATAAATCTTTCAAGAACGTAGCGCATTTCAGAAAATAAACACCAATGTGTCTACTATGTCTTAACTTACCTTTAAAGACCCTGGTATAAAGCCCAACAGAACTCTGAGACCTCTCAGCCCACAGCTTGATCAGTTTGCGCCACTACCCTGTTTCTTGTGTCCTTTGTGGCAAATGCAGAAGCAAATCTTTGTTCATTTCTTTATTTTTCTCTATTAGATCCCATTCTTTCTGTGTAGAGGGCCAGTGTTCCGCTTGTTCTTTTTTTTTCGTTTTTACAAAACTGTAAGAACTCTCTGCAATTTCTTCTTCCTTATGAACCCTTTATTCAACCTCTGCCATTCTTTCTGTTCTGACCACTCATCTGACCTGCCATGCATCTTTGTGCAGTTCTATATCTTTTCCTTAAGTTTGATGCTTTCCTTAATTCTTTACCATTTGTTCAGAATATAACTGCAATTATCAAGGAGCAATATGCTCAAGGATACTGAAATACAATCCTGGATGAGCTGCAGTTGTATTGACATTATTTGTTTCTTGTCATAAATTCTATATCCTCTCTTTGCACAGTTACTGTCTCACACCGAACCAGATCATTTGTAACTTCTTCTATCCCAATTTGAATTCCTACGCTATCGAATTTGCATCCTGTCCTTCACGTGAATCCGTCCTTCACTTTTTAAAACCCACCTATTTGACTCCATATCTGTTCAGTCCTCCTAATAATTAATTTAATATGGGAATAAAATAATCAAGTTCAACCTCTTGAACCTATTCTATCATTCAAATATGTCGTGGCTGATATGTACCTCAACTTAACTTATGCATGTTTTTGTAGTCCTCTAGTTTGCAATACTTGGTAAAAATGTCAGTCTCGATTTACAAAACTGTTGTTGACGTGGCTGCAGTTATGTAAAGCCAGGATATTGGGTAACAAGTTTCCATTACCCTTTGTGTGAATAAGTGGTTCCTGATTTCAGTTATAACTAGCTTTGCTGTAACTTTAAGATTATATAGTACTTGTTCTGGATCTCCCCCACCTGAGTAAATAGATTTTTGTGGCTACCTTATTGAAATCAGCCTTCATTTTGTTCTTCATCAATATGTGAAACATATTGAGCAACTTCCCAACATTAAAGGAGCCATATAATACAACCAGCTATTGTCAATTGTGCAACATACTTGTGTGCCTATTCAAGGATGTGTGTTCGTTTGTCTCCTTTAAATACAACAAAACTCTTACATTGTGCTTCCGCTCTTGCTTTTTGATACTGTGTTACACCAGTCACAATGGGACATGCCACCTCCTACAATTACACAGTTTAGTGTGAAATGGCAAGGCAGAACTCTGCCCATGTTCAGATCACCTTGCACAGAGCATGATTTGATTTCTCTAGATTTCTGAGCATTGAAAAAGAAGCTGAAAAAAATACCTCCACTGATGGCAGTATTTTTGTTTAAACAAAATTAAGTGATGAAAAATCAGCTTATATTAACCTTATAATCATTTTATAATCTCTGTCCAAGTTTTTAGGATAATAGTTTTAGATGGTAGATGGTGGTGATTCTGCTTTTCCCATTTACACCTCATCCTGGCCTATCTTTACTTTCTTTAATCGTTGCCTTGCCATCTCCATTTGGCTTGGCACCATAATTTTATTTCGTCACTTAACTCTACTTCTCTTTCTGCTTATGCTGCCTGAACTGACAAGTATTTTCCTTTTTTGTTTTTTTATTTTGTATTTCCAGCATTTGCAGTATTTTGCAATTTTTTTATATTGCATCAGTATCAATTTCATATCATCTGTTGTTGAGATCTGTAAATATGCAGTTTAGTAAATAGTTGGCTGCAGTAATTCCGTCACCTTTTATTTTGCAAGTATTTGTGAGTTATGTTTTGGGATTTGAATGCATTTTATTGATGATTCCAATCTTTTGAAAATAAAAATAAACAAATGAACAGATTTCATTCAAGAAGACTGTGGGGTATTGGTTCTGCAGAGGAATGTTTTCTCCTGTTGTAATGTGAGGAAGAAAAAAACTTTTGATCCTGATATTACGAAGGTATTTATGCATAATAGGTGTATTTATATAGGTGCATTTATGCATAGTATTTAAGTTATTGTTTCTCAAAGTATTTTCTTTCTGTTTTGATTTTGTATTTTACAGTTAGTACTATTACTTGATTAGATGTTAAGGTAATTAATTCATAACAAACTACCTAAATATTATATTTGAAAAGAATGCTAAAAT
The DNA here is from genome assembly GCF_004010195.1 of Chiloscyllium plagiosum. Taxonomy (NCBI): domain Eukaryota; kingdom Metazoa; phylum Chordata; class Chondrichthyes; order Orectolobiformes; family Hemiscylliidae; genus Chiloscyllium; species Chiloscyllium plagiosum. The sequence goes on from NC_057741.1 coordinate 4,236,352, forward strand.
ATTGCTGGGTGTTAGGCTGTTTGAAGTTTATTGAAATACACATTACATGCATTTGTTTTGTCTGAGACTTGCAGCATGTGCAAAAAGTTGGAACAGCATGGAAAGAAGTACCATTCTTCTACAAAATCCCAGCCTGTGTACAGTAAATTGCTTTTAATCCTATTCTCTAATAAAATTCACTTCAAATACTTTGTTTTCTTGTTGCAGGGAATGTTTATGGAAGTTTTTCTTTCCAGCTGACTATCAGACATTGAAGGTTACTGAATTAGCAAAGCCCAGAAAGCCAAGGCAAATTCTTGCATTTGAACTACGCATGAATATCATTGCAGATGCCACCATCGATTTACTTTTCACAAAGAATCGGGTAAGTGCAATCAACTTAATTGCACATCATCAACAATAACTTTATAGGTTATGTCATATGTCAGAACTAAGACAGGCAGCTAATTAGAAAGCATAGCAGGTAGTAAAGTCTGTAGGATTTCTAACACCTGTTATGTCACCAGTTTATTGAGGACAGATGGCTTGATGGTCAGGGAGTCCAAAGTGTTGGGGTAAATTGGATGTTATTGCTGGATCATTGTAAAATAGTGAGGCATTAATGTAGAGCGATATGACATGACAGCTTGTTTGATAACCTAAGAATTAAAAACCTATAAAGGTTACAGTCATCAAGTGATGTAGGGTTATGAAGACTGACTAAATCGTAAAAGGGGACTAAAATTGTACACATACAATTGGAACACAGAAATTTCACAATTTAAAAGCCATGCATTTCCTTTTGCAAATAGTTTTTGACAATCTGAACTTTGTCTTGAATTAGCAGTCATAGTGATGTACACCATGGAAACGGACCCTTCGGTCCAACCCATTCATGCCGACCAGACATCCCATCTCAATCTAGTTTCACCTGCCAGCACCTGGCCTATATCCCTCCAAACCCTTCCTATTCATATACCCATCCAAATGCCTCTTAAATATTGCAATTGTACCAGCCTCCACCACTTCCTCTGGCAGCTCATTCCATACACGTACCACCTTCTGTGAAAAAATTGCAATGTAGGTCTCTTTCATATCTTTCCACACTCACCCTAAACCTATGCCCTCTAGTTCTGGACTCCCCGACCCCAGGGAAAATACTTTGCCTATTTACCCTATCCATGTCCTTGTATTTCTATCTGAATTTGTGTATGTGAATTTGAATACAGACAAATGTTTGTACAAAGAACTTAAAAAGCAACAAAGCATTAATGTGGTTAGCAGTATCTGTGAAGAGAAATATTAATACTTGGGGGTAATTATTATGCAGAAGAATTAACACTGAAATATGGCATTTTTGTATCCTTTACAGGTATTTTCATCTTGAATTGGCGTGTTTATAGCTTTTTTTTGTTTTGATTCACAAGTTATGTGACTGTGTGTAATTTACTTGATTTCCAGTGTCTACAAAACATTACTTTTAATTTTTTCTTCCCCCAGAGGTAGTGCTGAAAAGTACTCAGTAGGTCTTGCAGTGTTTTTGAAGAGAGAAAAACTTTACATTTCAATTCCAATATTTAATCCTCAACTCAAGGGGAGGAGTCATACTTGACTCAAAATTTCACTCTTGTTTCTCTGTGCACAAATGTTGCCAAACCTGTTGAATATTCTAGTTCTTTCTGTTTAGAATTCAGATTTCCAGGATCGGCTGTTAATATAGAATTTTGATACTTTAATGCATTCCCCCTGGCTTTTATTGTTGGCTGGTGGGCATCCTCCTCATTAAACACTGGCAGGCCTATTGTTTTCTTTGTGTTCTAAAGCCCTGATTTGATATGCTTTTGTAAGACCTTTATCATTCCATTTCTTGTTAATTAGCAATTTATATGCAATAGGAAGCCAAGATTATGTAGCTTAATTTATACGATGGAAAATACTTTACCGTCCTTCTGATTGCTCCAGAGAAACATTCTCCTCAAGGCGCATACTCCAATTGCAGCCTCAAATGGAGGGATAAAACAAATTTTTGTGAAAAGAAGTCAGCAGAATGAAGGCAAAAGAAAGACACTGGAAGTCTGAAGTAAAATCTGAAAATGCTGGATAGATGTAGCAGCTCTGACAGCATCTATGGATGGAGAAACAAACTTAACAATGCCTATTGTGAAAAGGTCACAGCCCTGACGCAGTATGCTGTTGCTTTCTTCACAAAAGTGACCTGCTGAGCAAAAATAAGCAATGTTGAATTGAAAGATGCTTTAAAATTTTGGATATTTGAAGTTGTGTTACATAACTTTGAACCTTGGATACGTTAATATAGAAACATCTGTTGTCTAAATTTTGCTGAAGGAAGGCATCTCATAGTGCAAGCTTTCAGTTAGATTCATTTCTGCATGCTTTGTTTTTAAAATTTTTATTCATGTATTTGGAAAGTGCCGATTGGTAACAGTGCAACAGGATAGTTGGAACAATAGACTGAGAAATAAGCAAAGGAGAGTGATAAAAGCTGTGGATGCTATAACTCTGAAATAAAACCATGCTGGAGAAGCTCATAGGTATTGCAGCATCGATGGAGAGAGAAACAATTAATCTTTTTGAGTCCAATATGGCTCTTCAAACTGGAAGGATTGACAGGTTTGAGTGGTGAATTTAATATCAGAATAGTCACAGAAGAAAAATTGGATTGAAAAGGGAGTGAAATAGACAAAAATGAAGATGGCCAGTTTAAATTTAATGTCAATTCAAAAAAACTTGAATAACAGTTCATGGCCTGAAGGAATTAGACTTCATACTTGAATTATTTATGTATAATAAGCGAAGACTTGTTCAGCAACCATTGCCAATTTATCCAGATACCACAACCATGTACTTGTATTTGTTGCAGTAGAAACTCCTTCCTCACTTCCGTGTCTCTCTCCCTACCCCTATGCATGGTATTCTGTGGTGCCTGCTGTTTGGTCGACGTGTACTTGCAGATCGCAGTTTAATATTATGGAGCATATGTAGCCCGGAAACAGAGCCTTTTGGTCTGATGGTCTCCGAATGTATTCACATTGTCACAAGATTCTTCCTTCTCATGTATACCTCCAGCCTGTCCTTTAAACTTACCAGCACTAACTGTTTCGAAAACTCTTCTTGATAAGTTTTGCGCGTGGGTTGGGGGTGTGTGTATGTGAGGGATAGAGAGAGACCCTTTTTTGATATGTTGGGGATCTAGTTTTTAATGCTTTCTTCTCATAAAAACAGTTCCTTTGCACACCATATCTATGCCAACGAGCAAACACCAAAATGCACTAATCTTGTTTACCTGCACTTGATCCATAGCTTACCATGCCCTAGTATTTTAAGTTAAAAATCACAGCACCCGATTATTGTCCAACAGGTTTATTTGGAAGCACTAGCTTTCGGAGCACTGCTCCTTGTGGAGAATAAGATTGTAAGACACAGAATTTATAGCAAAAGTATACAGTGTGATGTAACTGAAATTATATATTGAAAAAGATCCGGATTGTTTGTTAAGTTTTTCATCTTTTAGAATGACCATGTTGGTTTCAGTTCTTCCATATGTAAACCGCAAAACGTTTTTAGAAGTTACATTCTGAAGTGCACTTTAGCAATTGGATTCATCTCGGCCTAGTTAAGGTATTAAAGGTGTTTGCTTTGCACTCCCTGCAATGGTTGGGGAAGGTGCAAGGGGGAGGAGAGTGGATTGGTGGAGGTGTGGACCTGCCAAGGGAGTCGTGGAGGGAGTGGTCTCTCCGAAAGACAGAAAAGGGTGGGGAGGGAAATGTATCTCTAGCGGTGGGGTCTATTTGTAGGTGGTGGACATGGCAGAGGATGATGCAGTGTATCCGGAGGTTGGTGGTGTGGAAGGTGGGGACCAGGGATGTTCTGTGCTTATTGCGGTTGGAGGGATGGGGTCAAGGATGTAGGTACAGAAAGTGGTGGAAATATACTGGAGGGCATCGTAAACCACATGGGAGGGGAAATTGCGGCCTTTGAAGAAGGAGGCCATCTGGGATGTTCTGTGGTGGAATTGGTCCTCCTGGGCAGATGCGGACGGAGGTGGAAGAATTGGGGAAAAGGGATAACGTTTTTACAGGAGGCAGTGTGGGAAGAGGTGTAGTCCAGGTGGCTGTGGGAGTCGGTGGGTTTGTAGTAGATGTCTATGTTGAGTCGGTTGGCGGAAATGGAGATGGAGATGGAGAGGTCCAGGAAAGGGAGGGAGGTGTCTGAGATGGTCCAGGTGAACTTGAGGTCGGGGTGGAAGCTGTCAGTAAAGTTGATGAACAGTTCAACCTCCTCATGGGAGCACGAGGTGGTGCCAGTACAGTCATTGATGTAGCAGAGGAAATGATGGGGAATTGTGCCGGTGTAGCTGTGGAAGAATGACTGTTCCATGTAACCGACGAAGAATCAGGCATAGCTGGGGCCCATGTGCATGCTCATAGCTACCCCTTTCATCTGGAGGAAGTGGGAGGGTTAGAAGGAGAAGTTGTTGAGGGTGAGGACCAGTTGGGTCCATCAAATGGGAGTGTCAGTGGAGGGGTACTGGTTGGGTTGGCATGAGAGAAAGAAACGGAGAGCTTGGAGGCCTTTGTTATGGCGGATAGATGTGTACAGGGACTAGATGTCCATGGTGAAGATAAGGTGTTGGGTGTCGGGGAAACGAAAATCATGGAGGAGGTGGAGGTGTGGGTGGTGTCCCGAATGTAGGTGAGCAGCTCTTGAACTAAGGGGGACAGGACGGTGTCAAGGTATGCAGATATAAGTTCAGTGGAGCAGGAGCAGGCTGAGACAATGGGTCAACCGGGGCAGTCACATTTGTGGATTTTGGGTAGGAGGTAGAATCGGGCAGTACGGAGTTTCTGGACTATGAGGTTGGAGGCTGTGGTGGGAGATCCCCTGAGGTGATGAGGTTGTGGGAAACTGGTCAGTGACAACTACCCAATCACAACCCAGTGTACTCCTTGTGGAGGGAATGAACTTTGAACATGAGAGGATATTTTTAAAATGTGCTTGACTCAAAATTTAATTGCCGTCGCCAGCTGCTTGCATCTACACTTGAGGGAAAAATAGTATGCTTGTTTTAGCAGTCACTGTGTGGTAACCACTCCTTGACTGGTGTGGTCAAACAGCAATTTAATTTTACTTTCTTTTTTTATGATCAAGAATTGTTCAGGGGGTTTAAAAGTATGGTGTTTCAGAAGCCTGTCCTGATCGAAATAGTGTCTCTGCTGAGTTACCGTGGCAACAGGCAATGTTTCAAGACTTGCAGTTTAGTCCCAGTGAGGCAACATGGACTTCAGCAAAACTTGAACAAGGTTCCGCATGCTAGACTGGTTAGTAAGGTGAGATCCCATGGGATTCGGTGCAGCTAGCCAATTGGATTCAAGATTGGCTTGAAGGTAGGAGACACAGGGTAGTGGGAGGGGTTTGCTTTTCAAACTTGAGGCCTGTGACCAACAGCATGCCACAAGGATTGATACTGGGTCAACTATTTTTCGTCATTTATATAAATGATTTAGATGTGAATATTGGAGGTATGGTTAGTATGGCAGATGGCACCAAATTGGTGATGTGGATGATGAAGAAGATTATCTGACCATAACGGAAGTTTGATCGAACAGGTCAATGGACCTGAGGATTGGCAGATGGAGTTTTGATTAGATAAATGAGAGGTGTTGCATTTTGGTAAGGCAAACCAGTGCAGGACTTATACAATTAATGGTAGGGCCCTGAGAAGTGTTACTGAGCAAAGAGACCGAGAGGACATCATTCCTTGAAAGTTGAGTTGCAGATAGATGGGATTGAGAAGAAGGCGTTTAGCACGTTTGTCTTCATTAGTCAGAACATTGAGTATAGGAGTTGGAATGTCATATTGTGATTGTACGGGAAATTAGTGAGACTACTTGTAGAATACTGCATACAGTTCTGGTTGCCCTTGTATAAGAAGGATGTTGTTAAAATTGAGAGTGCAAGAAAGATTTATATAGATTTTGCCAGGACTGGAGGATATGAGTTATAGGAAGGGGCTGAAGAAACTTTGGGAGTTACCTATAAACCCTCCATAGCAACAGAGACATGGAGGAGCAGATTGTGGGGGGCAGATTTTGGAAAGGTGCAGAAATAACAGAGTTGTTGTCATAGGTGACTTCCACTTCCCTAATATTGATTGGAGCCTCCTTCGTGCAAATAGTTAGGATGGAGCAGAATTTGTCAGGTGTGTCCAGGAAGAATTCCTGACTCAATATGTAGATAGGCTGACTAGAGGGGAGGCCATATTGGATTTGGTGCTTGACAACAAATCGGGTCAGGTGTCAGATCTCTCTGTGGGAAAGCATTTTGGTGATCATGATCGCAACTCCTTGACCTTTACTATCTTCATGGAGAGGGATAGGAGCAGACAGTATGGGAAATGATTTAATTGGGGGAGGGGGAATTACAATGCTTTAGGCAGGAACTGTGGAGCATAATTTGGGACCAGATATTCTCGGGGAAATGCATGACAGAAATGTGTGGTTTATTTAGGAAGCACGTGCTGGGAGTGTTGGATAGGATTGTCCCACTGAAAGATGGTAGGTTGAAGGAACCTTGGATAGCAAGAGATGTGGAACATCTAGTCAAGAGGAAGCAGGAAATTTACTTAAGGATGAAGAGGCAAGGATCAGACAGGGCTCTAGGGGGTTACAAGGTAGCCAGGAAGGAACTGAAGAATGAACTTAGGAGAGCTAGAAGGGGGCATGAAAAAGCCTTGGCAAGTAGGAATAAGGAAAACCCCAAGGCGTTCCACACTTTAATGAGGAACAAGAGGATGGCCAGAGTGAGGGTAGGGCTGATCAGGGATAGTGGAGGGAACTTGTGCCTGGAGTTGGAGGTGGTAGGGAAGGTCCTTAATGAATACTTTGCTTCTGTATTCATTATTGAGAAAGACTTTGTTTTTTTGTGAGGACAGTGTAAAATAAGGCTGATATGCTGGAACAGGTTGGTGCTAAGAAGGAGGATGTACTGGAAATTTTGAAAAACATGAGGATAGATAATTCCCCTACGGCAGATGGGATATACCCAAGGTTACTGTGGGAAGAAAGGGAAGAGGTTGCTGCATCTTTGGCGATGATCTTTGCATCCTCACTGTCCATTGGAGTACCACCAGATGATTGGAAGGTGGTCAATGTTATTCCCTTGTTCAAAAAGGGAATAGGGATAACTCTGAGAATTACAGACTGGTCAGTCTTACGTCGGTGGTGGGCAAATTGTTGCAGAGGATTCTGAGAGACAGGATTTATGATTATTTGGAAAAGCATAGTTTGATTAAAGATGATCAGTTTGGCTTTGTGATCATACCTCTCAAGCCTTATTGAATTCTTTGAGGATGTGACAAAACACATTACTATAGCTAGAGTAGTGGCTGTGATGTATATGGATTTTAGCAAGGTGTTTGATAAGGTTCTCCATGGAAGGCTCATTCAGAAAGTAAGGAGGCATGGAAATACAGGGAAATTTGGCTGTCTGGATATAGAATCGGCTGGTCCATAGAAAACAGAGGGTGGGAGAAGATGGAAAGTATTCAGCCTGGAGCTCAATGACCAGTGGTGTTCTGCAGGGATCTGATCTGGGACCTCTGCTGTTCGTGAGTTTTATAAATGACTTGGATGAGGAAGTGGAAGGGTGGGTTGCTGATGACATGAAGGTTAATGGAGTTGTGGATAATGTGGAGGGCTGTTGTAGGCTTCAGCGGGACATTGACAGTATGCAGAGCTTGGCTGACAAGTGGCAGATTGAGTTCAACCTGGAAAAGTGTGAAGTGATTAATTTTAAAAGGTCAAATTTGAATGCAGATTACAGGGTTATAGGCAGGATTCTTGGCAGTGTGGAGGAACAAAGGGATCTTGGGGTCATTGTCCACAGCTTCCTCAAACTTGCCACCCAAATTGATAGGGTTGTTAAGGTGGTGTGTGGTGTGTTGGTGTTCAATAGCAGGGGGATTGAGTTTGAGCCGTGAAGTTATGCTGCAGATCTATAGACCGGACTTGGAATATTGTGTTCTGTTCTGGACACCTCATTATAGAAAAGATGTGGGAGCTTTAGAGAGTGCAGAGGAGATTTACCAAGATGCTGCCTTATGAAGAAAGGTTGAGGGAGCTTTTCTCATTGGAGTGAAGAAAGATGAGAGCTGACATGATAGAGATGTACAAGATGATGAGTGGCATAGATAGAGAAGATGGCCAGAGACTGTCCCAAGGCAGAAATAGCTATCATGAGGGGGCATAATTTTAAGGTGATTGGAGTAAGGTTTAGGGCAGATGTCAGAAGTCGGTTCTTTACACAGAGAGTGGTGGGTGCATGGAATGCACTTCCAGCAGTGGTGATAGAGTCAGATACATAGGGACATTTAAGTAACTCTTGGATAGGCACATGGATGATAGTAAAATGTTCATTTGATCTTACAGTAGGATAAAATGTTAGCGCAACATCGAGGGCCAAAGGGCCTGTACTGTGCTGTTCTGTTCTGTGTTTTAAGTTCTAAGCTGGTGCTCTTTTCCTTCTTGAGTGTCAGAGGATAGTGAGGTTTATAAAATCATGAGGGGCATGGATAAGGTGAATAGCTCTTTTCCCCAAAATTGTGGAGTTCATAATTAGAGGGCATAGGTTCAGCGTGAGATGGTAAGGATTTAAAAAGGGGTAACATTTTCATGCAGAGATTGGTGCATGTTTGGAACAAGCTGCCAGAAGAAGTGGTGGTGGTGGTGGTTATACTTAGAACATTTAAAAGGTACCTGGATGGGTATATGAGTATAAAGGGTTTAGAGGGCTTTGGGTAAAATGCTGGCCAATGAGACTAGGTCAGATTGGAATATCTGGTTGGTGTGGATGACTTGGACCGAAGGGTCTGTTTCCGTATTGTATAACTCTTATCACAGGTGAGTAGGAAACCTCAATTTTATTGCATCCAGTTTAGACTCAAGGCCACCCCAGCTTCTGTTGTCTGAGTTGTAGTACGTAGATAATATTTGTCCGTGTGCGCATGCTGAGCTCCAAGTCATTATCAGTATATTCACAAACACATGAGAGAATGGGCTTTTGACTAAACATTCAGAGGACAGAAGTCTTCTCATAGCTTGTTCCCATAGCACAACACTGTCCCAACTGATGAGATCAATGTTGAGCTACTGGGAAATCCTTCTGCCTTAGAAGCCTCTTCTTAGTGAATGCAAATGCTGAAGTGAAACTCATCATCACTTCCAGTGTGCTAATGCAGCTTTTGGTTTTTTGAGGAGCAGTATTTGATATCAGATATCTGAAACATGGCACCAATGTATGGCTCACAGGGTTAACAGTGTTACCAGCCCTCTTGGGTATGTCAAAGAAATGGGCAGCATGCAACAAACACTGCTAATGTTTTGAATAATATCAATAGCTACACCTCCTCAAAATCCTGCAAACCCACTAGCAGGACAGGTACTCCAATACCATTTTCTCCGCTTAGACCATCATTCACAGTGTCAAGTGTTGGTAAGCATAGCATAATTGGCTAAATTGGAAGAGACACCTCATCTGCATTTCTAACTCAAGATTCCCAAAATGCGCTCTGAACTCTGATCTTTATCATGGAAAATGGTTATCAGGAGGTCAGAGGAAATATTTTGAGAATGTACTTGAAGCCTTTCTGCAAAGAACTGCAATATTTTCACTAACTTCTGGGAATCTGTCGCCCAAGATTTCCCAGATGAAAAAAACATCTGTGAAGTGATAATCATTTTGAGTGTTTTTGACAGGCTCAGATAGAGCCCAAACACAAATGTGAAAACCTGAGCATTCTACCCATTGATTTTAACTGATGACAGGGTTTGACAAACCAGTATTGAACTACTTAGTTACCTCAGATACCACAATGCTGGAGTGAAGGAAAGATACCAGGGGTTGCCTAATATCTCAGCATTGAGGTGGTTAGGCTGTGATAAATAGGAAACATACATCCTGTGGTGAATTTATTGTCTATTTAATTGGCAAACGCAGCAATTTCAGGAAAACGTACACAAACGTTAAAGGCAAGGTGCTGTTTTTCATGAAACTAAATATTAGACATTGCAAATTGACTAACATTTTTCAACAGTTCACAATTAAATGGGTATCCTTACCTTGCACAAATTGCTGGTTGATTTGTATGATAATTAGAGCCTGCACTATTAGGATGTCTTTAAAATCTGAATCCTTGTATAGAGGGTTCTTTGAAACCTCTGCAGTATTTTGTAGCTGAGCTATGCTGATCTTTGTCAGAATGAAAGTAAGGCATGCAGATATTTTAAACAACTTATGAAGATATATTGTAACATATCTCTGAAGAAGGAAGTACTTGAACCCAGGTCTTTTGGCCCAGAGGTAGGGGAACTGTACCACAAGAGCTACTGTAAGGGATGTATCATTACATTATGATGCTATTTTTGGGACGACTGGAATTAGTTCAGGTTTCTGATTCTGATCATTAATTCACCAATCTCTGCCAAGACACTCTCGTATAGATATCAGTCACTTAAGCAAGATATCCAGTAAGATTAAACACTTTGAAAAGGGATGTGGAACCATGGTTTGTGTTACAATTTTACACTCCTCTTCCTGTTTATAGGATAAACTGAGCAGAGCACAAAATAAATCTTGCAGGGTAGGTGGGGTGATTGCTTTTTGACGAGTAGATGTAAACTTTTCTATAATCTAATATAACATTGATTCTGGATGTGAATACAGTATCAGATTTAAAATTTATATTTCTCAATATGTTTATTTCAGGAGACCAATGCCATACATGTAAATGTTGGAGCAGGTTCATATTTGGAAGTTAATGTTCCTATGACTGTAAGCGAAAATGGTGAGCATCGTTCATGTTTTGAAACATTCCTTTTTATTCTGAAAGACTGTGTTGAGAAAGTGTCCATTTAGATTGCAAAAATTAATTTTAAGTATTGTAGTTGGAAACCATTTCAAAACAGATCTAGGAAGAAGATATGAATAATTACTTCATCCCTTTGTACTATTTACACTACTGATTCCGTTGTGTGAATTTTTGATTCAATAGGCTTTTCACCAACTATTAAAGGTCAGCTTCTCCATGTGGATGCAACCAGTAGCATGCTGTATCGAACTCTTTTGGAGGCAGAAATGTTGGCTGTGAGTTTTTGTTTGAAATTGTTTTGGAGTTTAAAAACTCAGTTTAGAGGTACTGTAGTAAAATTAGTTGAACATTTATAATGGATAAATAGATTCTATTTTTACATATCTGAATGTCATAGTTAAAGTTTGAATTTATAGTTTTCTTGTTTCAATATGTCTTTCGCTTGTTCTGTTTGCTAGGTATAAAATTGATGTAAATTCATATTGTTCCATTGTGAAACTGATAAGACGTTAAACAGCAGTGTTATATTCTAATAAGCCAGAATTTGTTTGGTTGACTGGATTACATTGCTACTCAATGAATTATACAGAATCTAAGAATGCAAAGCAATTGATGCGTCTGATTCTTGTTGAGTTTCCTGTCTATGCTGGGTTTGGTAGTAGGAATCTGCAGTCATCAACATCTGGCAGTGATCCTTGCCACTTAGAACATAAATATAGAACATAGAACAGTAAAGGCCCCTCAGCCCTTAATGTTGTGCTGACCATTTATTCTATTCTAAGATCAAACTAACTGACACTTCCTTCATTTTACAATCATCCATATGCCTATCCAAGAGTCGCTTAAATGTCCCTAATGTATCTGACTCTACTACCACTACTAACAGTGCATTCCACACACCCACCACTCTCTGCATGCAGAACCTGACATCACCCCTAAACCTTCCCCCAATCACCTTTAAAATGATGCCCCCTCATGGTAGTAATTTCTGCCCTGGGGAAAAAAAGTCTCTGATTATTCACTCTATGTAGATCATCCTTCAAAAATAAGAGCAGACTATTTCTTACTATGTATGCATGTGTCTATGAAGGGATAAAGCAGAAAAGTAAGTATGAATTAGCAACATTGTCACTCAATCCCTTAAACTTGTCCTGCCACTCAATAAGATCATGGTTATCAGATTACTCCACATTCTTGCCAATCCCCAAACCTTTCTCCTTGCTTATGAAGAAGCTGTTTACGTCTGTCTTAAAAATATTGAACATCTCTTCTTCCACCATCTTTTGAGGAGAAGAATTCCAAAGTCTCATGACCCTTTGGGAATATTAATGTCTTCTCATTTTTATCTTAAATGAGACCTTATTTTTAAACAGTGATCACTTCTGCCACAAGAAATGCCTAATTTTGCAGTTAAGACCACTTAGATACTAGGTGTTTCAGTCAAGTTGCCTTTTACTATTCTAAACTTCAGTGCCTATCCAACTTTTCCCTGTAAGACAACCTGTCCAAATATTCATCAGTAAATGAAAACAGAAATTGCTATAGAAACTCAGCAGGTCTGGCAGCAACTCTGAAACAAAAGCAGAGTTAATGTATCACGTCCACTGACTGCCAGACTTGAGTTCCTCCAGCAATTTTTGTTTTGGTATGAGATTTGCAGTTCTTTGTTTTACGTTTATTTAGTAAATCATCTTTGAACTGCTAGAAATGCATTTAAATTCTTTAAACAAAGTTAAAAATACTCTACAAGGTAGATCTGATCTCACTAATGCCATCTAAAATGGAAGATTAACCACCTTCCTTTGTCTTTAAGTTCCCTTTGCAGTAACTGATAACATTCTGTGAATTTTCCTAGTTATCTGCTGTACCTGTAGATTAATCTTTCCCAATTCACGCATGAGACACCCAGCTACCATTTGTAACTTGTCACATTGAGATGATATGCTTCTTTTTTATCCTTCCTATCAAAATTGACATTTTACATTTTCCCACATTTGCCAAACCTTTGCTCACTCATTTTATCCATATATTTCTTTCTAGCCTCTTTGCGTCCCCTATGTTTGTATCGTTAGCAAGTTTAGCAATCATGCCTTCAGTCCTTTTATCCAAGTTATTTCCATATAATTGAGTCCTCTGCATTGATCCTTATAGCACATCACTCATAGAGTCAAGCAGAACACAAACAGGCTCGTTGGCTCAACTTGTCCATGCCAACCAGATTTCATAAATTTGCTGGTGTTTGGCCCATATCCCTCTAATTTTTTCCAATCCATGTACTTGTTGAAATGTCTTTTAAATGTAGTAGTTGTACCCACCTCCACCACTTCCTCTGGTAGCTCACATTTAGTACATATTGCCAACCAGAAACTGATCTATTTATGTTTTCTGTGGTCTTCCCAAAAACAGGTCCTTGGTTCAGTCTTTTTCATGTCTCACTGTTCAATGTCAGTCTTTTTGTTTCCAAGAACCTTTCTCAAGCTCTTCTAATATTGTTATTTACTTTTCTTCATTTTCATCTTTTTCTTTAACATCTTCTCTCCATAACATCTCTTACCATTTGTTATCTCTTGAGATGTGTCCTCCCAGTCTCTCTGCCTTCTCCTAATTGTGTTCTACAAATTTGTAATGTCTTTGTTGACAGCTTAATCTAGATATTATAAAATAGGATATCAACGATTCTTGAAATTTGTTTAAAAAAGACGGAATGTTGGAAAGAAACTGCTTTGGTTCTGAAGAAGGGTTTACCCCAAAATGTGAGCTTAGCCGGTCTTTGATATTGATTGGTCTGAGTTCCCAGCATTTTCTGTTGCAGTTTTCATTAAACTCTTCATTTAAATCTAAACATAACGTTTATTCTCTATTTGCTCTTCATTCATCATTCCATAACGAAGAATAAAATGCCTAGTTGTCAGGATTTTATTGCTTTGAGTTTTGATTAAATTGGTAAGGCTATTTAGTGGGTGGCAAGGAATATTGCTTCACTCAATCCTCTGAAAATATTATCTGCCTTTTGCTTTAGAGGCATAATGTTATGACCTCAATGTTTCATTGAGATCAGATGTTAAATTTATCAATTAGAAATACAGAATAGGGAGAAGCCGTAGGCTATAGATTTGGTTATGCAGTGCCTGTTATTCATGCACTAACTGGCTGATTGAGTCCCAGATCTGGAAATTAAGAGGCATATTTCCTTTCCTACTGATGCAGAAAGGTATAGCAGCTGAGAAAGATATTAACAGCATTGATGTATTTGTAAATGATAGTCCTAATACCAGGTTGAGGTATTAGTCTTGAAATTGAATTTTTTCAAAGGCGGCTGGCAAAATTTGCACTAATTTAAAACAGGCCTTTGGACTATTTTCTGCATCAAAGGTATCTGACATCTTGAGTATTTGACATTTAATTAACTGGCCTGTGAAACAGGAATGCGACCTTCCTTCCTTGAACTCAACACTCTCACTTGTTCTTATCATACCTGGTTGCCACACCTCATGATTTTCTACACATACTTACCTATTCTTAATGATTTAGATGATGCTGAAATTGTTCAATGCATTCATTCAAGCAATTGGAAATTATTCTAATCCATCCTGTTCATGCGCTGTAGGTGATCAAGTATATAAGGATGTCAATAGGTGAGCCATTGATATAATCTTTATCTGTTCCAAAGAAGGTCTTGGACAAAGGGAAAAATCCTCCCCAACTTGAACATTAATATTTTAGAATTTTTGTGATGGTGAAGTGGTTAGACAGTCTCATTGGGGTCAGTCATTACCTGGCATTTGTTATGCGTTAACCTGACTTGGTGCTTATTAGATGAAGCCTGAAAGTTGTCCAGGTCCTGTTCCATGTGAATGTGGATCACCTTGTTATCTGAGGAATTGCAAATGGAACTGCATATTCTATTCCGGAAATCTAGTTTGTGAAAGATTGAATTAGAGTTATTTTTGCAGACTTTTATAAACATTTGTTTGCAGAGTTGCACCTTATAAGAATGCACTGACTAACCCAGTAACCATAGATTCAGTCTCCAATTTAGAGTAGCTTAAATGAACCATCAACTAACTTTTACTACTTGCATACAAATAAACACAACTAGCCTCAAGTAGTGATTTTTCTTTGTGCTTAATGTTAGCTATTGGAAAGTTTTCCTGCATTCTCAATGATTTCAATTTTGTTATGGTGCCACACTCAGTCACATGCTGCATTGATGACAAGGGCAGTCATTGTCAGTTAACCTTTGGAATTCAACTCTTTTGTCTATATTTGGGCTAATACAGTAATGAGAACGGTATCCAAATAATTGAACTCGTAATCATCTTCACCATAACGGCAGAAAGAGGTGTCACATCATGTATGGTGAGTACACTGTGACAAAAAGTATGAGCCATTGAGCTGTATTTTAGCTTTGAGTTCAGGACACAATGATAGGCACCTATCAATGTCTCAACACCAAATCCGTGATGTACGACACAAATGTTTGACGGGTTGGCCAATTAGTGTCCACTACAGATTTTCCATCTTAAGGATAGTAGACGTGCTGCTGCAGTTGGGGGGCCAATAGGAGATCCTCTAGCATTCAGATCAGCACCCTACTACTGTGGTCATGTTCTAGTTGCAAACATGGGGTAAAAAATAGCTGATGGAGCACTGGCCCCCACCACTCGAACAGCCCTTTCAGTCTGCATTGTTTCAATCTCAGCTAGGGACCTGTGTGTGATTAAGATTCGGCAAAATACCTTAATTGACCCTTAATAATATATATTTAGTTACTCATCACATTTAGGTGGGTAGCATGTTCCCCCTGAAACAACATATATTGAAATGGCCCAGTAGCAGGATCATGCTGGCAAACTGGCACACTAGTCAGTAGAGAGCTATTGTGGACATGCCTATATTTGTACCCACCTTACCCTATTAGGAATTCAGCCCAAAGCATTGCTGCAAGGAATCAGAATAGGCAAAAATTTGAAAAATCAACAGAATAAGTATAATAAAAGTATAATACCACAGATGCTGATCTGAAATGAAAAAAAATCTGGGAAAACTCAAGTCTGTAGAGCTGTTACTGTAGATTCTGTCAGATAATTGAGGTAGTGAAGTTTTCTGAGGTGAGAGCACATTCACACCTTTTCCTCTTCTGTACTTATAACCTTAATATTCAAACAATATTACTTTGAGCTATTATTCAGTGTAGGGGGCAGATGGTGTTGGAAAATCTGATAATTCCAGAATTAATATTTTCTATCCTGGTGCTTTCTTTGGCTCACTTTGTAGAGTTTGATGCACTTGGGTTGACCCCTCGCACCGGGGAAGAAATTAAATTGCACAGACTCTATAAGTGCCTTCTGTTGTCCACAAATAGTATTAATTAATGAAACCAAGCCAGGTTTTATCATTCAGCCATGAAGATACAATCTATAGCGTCCATAAATGATTGTTTTTGTTTAATGTGTATGTTTTTATTTCATAAGGGTTGAATGTTACACGAACTTGAGAGCATTTTGAGTTGGTGCATTTCTGTGAATTCAGTGAATCAGAGCACCATCTGCATGCTTGATTTCATATGAATGCTTTATTGATGAATGAATGCCAGTGAAAAGTCTGAAAAGTTTAAATTTCTCCACTGGTCTTTTCAAACAAAGACTTTAAGAAATGTTTAAATAATTGCCTGACGACTGCCTAAGCAATTCAAGTTTGTAAAATTTACTTGAGATTGAGTTATACTATAGCTCTTGCAAATTCTAATTAATGGGTGCAAGTTTTAAGAGCATCCAATCCCAAATGTGGACGAGATTTGCTCCAATTGTACTTTATTGGCTTCAACTTTTCTAGAATTGAAGAAATTTTTAACAGTCCCAGAGATTAGAAGATGGCAAATAACACATCCCCCTTTTTACTTCTACCCAGATCTCATTGCATCAAGTTTAAGGACCTTTGTCACTAAAATCAGAACCAACTGATCAGTCCATTCCTTCCACCACAACTCCAGTTGGCCGATCTTATGTTATGATCCTACTCTGAGCCCATGTATTTATGTAGTTTCTCTTCATCTCCTGTTATGCCCTTTCTGAGCTCCTGGCATTGACACTCAACTCCTGTCAAGGTAAAAACAAGGACTGCAGATGCTGGAAACCAGAGTCTAGATTAGAGTGGTGCTGGAAAAGCACAGCAGGTCAGGCAGCATCCGAGGAGCAGGAAAATCGACGTTTCGGGCAAAAGCCTTTCAGCAGGAATTGAAGCAGGGTGAATGCCTCTATTCCTGATGAAGGACTTTTGCCCGAAACGTCAACTTTCCTGCTCCTTGGATGCTGCCTGACCTCCTGTTCCCTCAATCCTATTCTTAGTAAACTGCTGATCACCCAATCGCCTTTCCTGGCTCCCATTGTTAGTCAATGTTGTAAATAGCTCTTTCTCTCAAGAAGTTCTTTCTCATTTACCATCATTGCCCCTCTTTAAAAAATCCCATGATCCCATAGACTTTGGAAATTAATACCTCATTTACCACTGGCCTACATGTGACTTCAGAACCGCAACAATGTGATGACTCTTACATGCCCTCTGAAATGGCCTTGCAAGCCATTCAGATATATCAATTGCTAGAAATGAAACAAGGAATAAAGCCAGGTGGACCACCTGTTATTGAATAAGTCGCTGGTAATAACAACGACAAACACAGCCCTGGCAGCCCTGCAAAGCCCCCCTTTCTAACATCTGGGGTTAGTGCCAAAACTGGGAGTATTGTCTCACCAATTAGTCAAGCAACATCCTTACATAGTCATACTCATGCCATCACAGCTTAATTACTACGCCCCAGGCAGCAGCATCAGCATCTCTGGGTATGTCCTTTCCCATTGACATTGACACTAGATCTAATGAAGTCTCATAACATGTCAAATATGGGCAAGGAAACCTCCTACTGATTACCATGTACCACGAAACCTCTGTTAATCAGTGCTGTTTTATGTTGAACACTTCTTGGAAGAAGCACCATTAGTGAAACAAAATGTACTCCGGGCAGGGGATTTCAATGTCCACCATCAAGAGTAGTTTGACAACACTACTGGGTCCTAGACATAGCTACTAGACTGGTCTGTGGCAGATGGTGGGAAAACCAAAAAGAGGGAAGAACATACTTAACCTCATTCTCACCAATCTGCCTTTGAATGCATCTAGCGACGCAAGATTGGGCATCCATGAGATACTTTGGGCCATCAACAGCTGAATTGTAATGTCACACAATCTGCAACATCATGGCGCAGCATATCCCCCACTGTAACATTAACATCTAGTCAGGGAATCAATCCTGATTCAATGGAGAGTCAGGCGAGTATGCCAGGAGCAGCACCAGACATGCTTAAAAATGTGATACCAACCTAGTGAAGCTACAAAACAGGGCTACTTGCATGCCAACCAACTAAAGGAGCAAGTAATACATAGAGCTAAGCAATTCCATAACCAGTGGATCAGATCGGGGGGGGGAGATTTGCGAACACATCCCAGTGCAACAGTGTAAGAGATAAGGCTGACGCGTTCTCAACTACATCCAGAGGTCCCCAGCATGACATGCCAGACTTTAGCCAATTTGATTCATGACCCGTGATATTGATAAATGGTTGGAGGTAATGCTGAAAAGGCTATGGATTCTGAAAACATTTTGGCAATGGTACTGAAGACATGCTATGGAACCTGCTGCGCCCAGCCAAGCTGTTTCAGTATAGCTATAACATTGGCATTTGTTGGATCATAAGGAAAATTGTCCGGTTATGTCCAGTACACACAAAGCAGGACAAATCCAACCTGGCTGATTACTACCACAACAGCCTACTCTTGATCATCACTAACATGATGAAAGGTGCGATCAACAGTGCTAACAAAACAGTACTTGCTTCTCAATAGTCTGTTCATTGGCACTCAGTTTGGGCTCTGCCAGGCTACTCAGCTTCTCACCTCATTTTGGCCTTGGTTAAAACCAAAAGGGCTGAATTCCAGAAGTGAGATGAGGATCATTATCCTTGACATCAAGTTTGCATTTGAGCAAGTGTGGCATCAGAAGATTCTAGCAAAACTGGAATATAATAGAAATCATAGATAAAACTCTCCACTGGTTGGAGTCATTGAGTCAAATGATGATAGTTGTGGTTGTCGGAGATCTTAGCTTGAGGACAATCCTGTAAGAAATGCTGGAATCCAACCATCTTCAGCTGCTTCATAAATGACCCTCCCTCCATCATAAGGTCAGAAGTGGGAATGTTCTCTATCTAGGCTTGGAAATATGTTGCTGTATTGCAGTGTCTTTGGTTCAAAATCTTGGAACTTCCTGGATTCATAGATTCATAGGTCTACAGCATAAAAATAGGGCTTTTGGCTCATCTTGCCCATGCCACTCAGTTTTCACTGTTTAAACTGGTCCCATTTGCTTGTATTTGGTCCATAATCCCTCCATATTTGTCGCATCCATATATCTTTCTAAATGTTTCTTAAATGACAAAATTGTACTCTCTTCCACCACTACTTCTGGCAGCTAGTTCCAGATACTCACCACTAAGTGCATTCTTCCTAATGGCATTGCGGGTGTGCCTACACCAAATGGACTGCAAGGTTGAAAAAGACAGCTCACTGCCATCTTCTGAAACGCAACTAGGAATGGGCAATAAATGCTACTGTACCAGCCATACCTACATCCCATGAATGAATGAATACAAAGATCCCCATTGCCTATCCAAAATCCTTGAACACATTGTTGCCTTCCAAATCAGTGCTCATCTTCCTTGGAGCTCCATGTTTCAATCCTTCCAGTGAGGATTCAGTCTTTGTCAGTATTGAAACAACTCCTATCAATATCGCACATGATACTAAGCTGATTGAAGCCAGGATGTGGAGACTGAGGTGGACAAAGTTTAAAAATCACACACCATCAGGTTATAGTCCAACACGTTTATTTGGAAGTATTAGTTTTTGGAGCGCTGTTCCTTCATCAGATAGCTGTGCTCTGAAAGCTAGTACTTTCAAATAAACCTGTTGGACTATAACCTGGTGGTGTGTGATTTTTAACTAAGTTGATTGAGACAAAGTTAAATGTTTCTTCCTTGTCCTTCTCAACTTGTCTGCCACCTTTTTGGCAGTTCACATCCTCCTCCTCCAATGCTTCTCCATTGTTATGCACCAGTCTAACCTGGTTCTGTTCTCATCCATCTCATTGAAACCAGATAATCAATTGCAATGGCTTCTTCTGCTCCTTCCACAGTGTTACACCTGGTGTTTCCCAAGGATATATTCCATTTCTCAACTCGCTGGTATTCTTTATTAACATTATGCAGAAGCAGAGTTAGCTTTCACATAATTACAGATGACATCTAGCTCTACTTCACTAGTATTCTTCATTCTTTCACAGTTTCTGCAGCGTCACACTGCTAGTCCAATATCAGTACTGGTTGAATAGAAATTTCCTCCAACTAAATATTGGGAAGACTGAACCCATAAAACATTGGTTCCTACTAAAAACACCATTTCCTATCTTAGTGACTCCATTCTTCTCCCTAGCAATATTCTGAGGTTAAGCCAGTTCTGTAACATTGCTTCATTTCATCCTGTCTCAGTCATCAGCTGCTGAAACTCCATTTATGTTTTTTTTCACATCTGGACTTCAATATTGTAATGACTGATTTCCCAGATTCTGCTTACTTGAGGTCAGCCAAATCTGCTGTCCATGACTTAAATTACAAAATTACTGTAAAAATTAATTTGATATTACATGTGAGTACCTTTTTAATTTAGCACATTACAAATTAGCTTTGTTATTGAAAGCAAATAACATTATTTGAACTGCAGACGTACTAGTTCAGTTTGTATTTGGACTTTTTCTATTCAACATTAATGTCTATTCTACCTTAACTATCTTTCTTTTTAGTTTCATCTCAATGCCTTTTACCAAAGGATATGGAACATGCCTCAAGAGTGGCAGTGTGAAATTGAAGTGTACAAAGCAACCTATCATTTTATTTTTGCCCAGAAGAACTTTTTTACTGGTAAGTGAATTTGAATTGGCTAAAAATACATAATTTGTATTACTTTAACTGACATCTGTTAAAGCTTTGTTGGGGACATGTTTCTTCTACAAACATGCACACTGTTCATTATTGCACATATTGGATATGGAAGATCGTGTGCAATTTTCAGGTGAAGCAAGATTTGAAATACCTATATCCTTAACAGATTTTTAAATAATTTATACCTCATTATAATTTATTGCCAATGCATAGTTGTAAAACTGCAGTTGGTCCTTTTGCCATTGGTGACATTGCACATGGAGGATCAATTTTAATATGAAATATTTACAGAAATATGCGATTTCTTCTGGCATTGCACATGTTGAATCAAGATAAGGTGAATTGGAGGGTGAAGCAACATTTCAGCTGGGTGCAAAGGTATACTTGTATCTATTTTTAAAGTAGTACATACTTTAATGTCTTAGTCTTGCCATAGTCTTAATGGGCCACTGGTCTCCTGTCTCATTAGAAAGATACAACTGGTGGTGGAGTTTAACCTGAGGGTCGTCATGTCTCAGGCCAGGGGAGAGGTTCAGATGGAGTGTCCTTCATGATAATTGGTGCGGGAATTGAACCCACTCTGTTGGCAATACTCTGCATTGCAGAACAGCCATCCAGTCAACTGATGGGTCAGTGGGTTCAATTCCATTCTGGTTGAGGACCAGAAAAGACGCTGCTTCTCAATTTCTCACTTTGAGGGATCGTGACCCTCAGGTTGAATAACCACCAGTTGTATCTAGAACATAGAACAGTTCAGCACAGCCCTTTGCCCTCGATATTGTGCTGACCTTTATCCTACTCTAAGATCAAACTGACTTACACACCCTTCATTTTACTATCATACATGTGCCTATCCAAGGATGTCCTTAATCTATCTGACTATTATTACCACTGGCAGTGCATTCTGCATACCTACCACGATCTGTGTAAAGAACCTACCTCTGACATCTCCCCTAAACTTTCCTCTAATTAGCTTAAAATTATGCCCCGGCATGACAGCCATTTCCGCCCTGGGAAAACGTCTCTGACTGTCCACTCTATCTATGCTTCTCATCATCTTGTACACCTCTATCACGTCAGTTCTCAATCTTCTTCGTTCCAATGAGAAAAGCCCTAGCCTCCTCAACCTTTCTTCATAAGACATGCCCTCCAGTCCAAGCAGCATTCTGGTAACTTGAGTCGGGGGGGAAGGGAAAGAGAAAGCAACAGGGAGTATGGAGTCAAGTAGAAAGATAAGCAGCAGGTTAGCTTTTTTTAACTTCGAGGCAAACCAGGAATGAAGCAAAAAGGAAGGATAACTTAGGACATACTACTAGAGGTGAAAGAAATAATGAGGATAAGAAAATTAGCATTAAGGTGCTTTACCTGAATGCTCATAGTATTCGTAACAAAGTAGATGAATTAACAGCACAAATCATCATGAACGATTATGATGTGGTAGGCATCACAGAGACTTGCTTGCACGGGTTTCAGGACTGGCAGTTAAACATCCAAAGATTTACAACTTATCGAAAAGACAGGGAGGTGGGCAGAAGGGGCGGGGTTGCCAAATTAGTTAAGAATGAAATTAAATCTATGGCACTGAATGACGTAGGGTCAGATGATGTGGAGTCTGTAGGTGGAGTTGAGGAAACACAAAGGCAAAAAACCATAATGGGAGTCATGTACAGACCTCCCTGCAGTGGTCAGGATCAGGGGTGCAAGATGTACCAGAAAATAGAAAGGGCATGTCAGAAAGGCAAGGTCATGGCGATCATGGGGGACTTCAATATGCAAATAGACTGGGTGAGTAATGTTGCCGGTAGATCCAAAAAAAGGGAATTAATGGAATGCTTACAGGATGGCTTTTTGGAACAGCTTATGATGGAGCCCTCAAGGGAGCAGGGTATTCTGGACTTAGTGCTATGTAATGAGCCAGACTTTATAAAAGATCTTAAAGTAAGGAAACACTTAGGAGGCAGCGATCATAATGTGGTAGAGTTCAGTATACAGTTTGAAAGAGAGAAGGCAAAATCGGATGTAATGGTTTTACAGTTAAATAAAGGTAATTACAAGGGCATGAGAGAGGAACTGATGAAGATCGACTGGAAGCAGAGCCTAGTGGGGAAGACAGTAGAGCAACAATAGCAGGAATTTCTGGGTGTTATTGAGGACATATTACAGAGGCTCATTCCAAAGAAAAGAAGGATTATCCAGGAGGGGATTAGACAGCCATGGTTGACAAAGGAAGTCAGGAAATGTATCATAGGAAAAGAGAGAGCCTATAAAGTGGCCAAGAGCACTGGGAAATCAGAAGATTGGGAAGACGACAAAAACAAACAGAAGATAACAAAGAGAGAAATAAAGAAGGAGCGAATCAAATATGAAGGTAAGCTAGCCAGTAATGTTAGAAATGATAGTAAAAGTTTCTTTCAGTACATAAGAAACAAATGAGAGGCAAAAGTAGAAATTGGGCCGCTCTAAATTGATGCAGCAAGACTAGCTGTGTGGAGTTTGCACATTCTCCCCGTGTCTGCGTGGGTTTCCTCCGGGTGCTCCGGTTTCCTCCCACAGTCCAAAGATGTGCAGGTCAGGTGAATTGGCCATGCTAAATTGCCCGTAGTGTTAGGTAAGGGTAAATGTGGGGTATGGGTGGGTTGCGCTTCGGCGGGTCGGTGTGGACTTGTTGGGCCGAAGGGCCTGTTTCCACACTAAGTAATCTAATCTAATCTAATGTAAGTAATCTAATCTAGTGGTGCGAGATAAGAAAATAGCTGAAGAACTTAACAAATATTTTGTGTCAGTCATCACAGTGGAAGACATGAGTAATATGATTAGATTAGATTCCCTACAGTATGGAAACAGGCCCTTCTGCCCACACTGTCCACACTGACCCTCCGAAGAGTAACCCACCCAGTCCACACTGACCCTCCGAAGAATAACCCACCCAGTCCCATTTCCCTAATGCACCTAACACTACGGGAAATTTAGCCATGGCCAGTTCACCTGACCTGCGCATGTTTGGACCGTGGGAGGAAACTGGAGCACCTGGAGGAAACCCACGCAGAACTGGGAGAATGTGCAAACTCAACACAGGCAGTCGCCCAAGGCCGGAATCGAACCTGGGACCCTGGTGCTGTGAGACAGCAGTGCTAACCACTGAGCCACCGTGCGGCCAATCAAGGAGAGTCAAGGGGCAGAGTTGAGTATGGTAGCCATTACAAAAGAGAAAGTGCTAGAAAGGCTAAAAGGTCTAAAAATTGCTAAATCTCCTGGCCCTGATGGGCTACATCCTAGAGTTCTGAGGAAGGTGGCTGAAGAAAAAGCGGAGGCGTTGGTTGTAATCTTTCAAAAATCACTGCAGTCGGGAAAAGTCCCAGATGATTGGAAAATTGCTGTTCTAAACCCTCCTTGTTCAAGAAAGATTCAAGACAAAAGATAGAAAATGATAGGTGATTAGCCTAATCTCGGTTGTAGGTAAAATTCTGGAATCCAATGTTAATGATGAGATTTCTAAATTCTTGGAAGTGCAGGGTCAGATTGGAGCAAGTCAGCATGGATTTAGTAAGGGGAGGTCATGCCTGACGAACCTGTTAGAATTCTTTAAAGAGGTAACAAGTAGGTTAGACCAGGGAAATCCAGTGGAGGTTATCTACCTAGACTTCCAAAAGGCCTTTGATAAGGTGCCTCACGGGAGGCTGCTGAGTAAGGTGAGGGCCCATGGTGTTTGAGATTGGCTGTCTGACAGAGAGTTGATATAAAAGGTTCGTTTTTGGAATGGTAGCCAGTGACAAGTGGTGTCCCGCAGGGTTCAGTATTGGGGCCACAGCTGTTCACTTTTTATATATTAATGATCTGGTGAAGTTCGCCGATGGTATGAAGTTAGGTGGATAGGCAGGTAGCTCTGAGGAGGTGGGGAGGTTGCAGAAAGACTTAGACAGTTTAGGAGAGTGGTCCAGGAAATGGCTGATGAAATTCAACGTGATCAAATACGAGGTGTTGCACTTTGGGACAAAGAATACAGGCATGGACTATTTTCTAAACTGTGAGAAAATTCATAAAGCCAAAGTACAAAGGGATTGGGAGTGCTAGTCCAGGATTCTCTCAAGGTTGACTTGCAGGTTGAGTCCATGATTAAGAAAGCAAATGTAATGTTGTCATTTATCTCAAGAGGATTGGAATATAAAAACAGCGATGGGCTTCTGAGACTTTATAAAGCTGTAGTTGGGCCCCCTATGTCCACTTTTGTGCCCCACATCTCAGGCACTGAAACATGTGCAGCGAACAGTCACATGAGTGATCCCTGGAATAGTATGCCTAACATACGATGAACGGCTGAGGATCCTGGGATTGTGTTCATTCGAGTTTAGAAGGTTGAGGGAGATCTAATAGAAACTTACAGGATAATGCATGGCTGAGAAAGGGAGGATGCTGGGAATTTGTTTCCATCAGGTGAGGATACTAGGACCCATGGGCACAGCCTTAGAATTAGAGGGGGTCAATTTAAAATGGAAATGAAGAGACATTTCTTCAGCCAGAGAGTGGTAGGCCTGTGAAATTCATTGCCATGAAGCGCAGTGGAGGCCTCTTCAAAGTAGAGATAGATAAATTCTTAATCTTGCAAGGAATTAAGGGATACGGGGAGAGTGTGGTTAAGTGGCGTTAAAATGCCCATCAGCCATGATTAAATGGCGGAGTGGACTCAATGGGCCAAATGGCCTTCCTTCCACTCCTGAGTCTTATGGTCTTAAATCTCCTTTGCACCCTCTTTAATGCTTCCACATCCTTCCAGAACTGAACCCAATATTCCAAGTGTGGTCTAACTAATGGTTTATAGAGCTGCAGCATAACCTTGTGGCTCTTACATGCAATCCCCCTGCTAATAAAAACCAAAACACCATACACCGCCTTAACAACCCTATCAATTTGGGTGGCAACTTTGAGGGATCTATGGACATGGACCCATGATCCCTCTGTTCCTCCACACTGCCAAGAATTCTGCCTTCCACCCTGTATTTTGCATTCAAATTCAACCTTCCAAAATGAATCACTTCACACTTTTCCAGGTTGAACTCAATCTGCCACTTCTCAGCCTACCTCTGCATCCTGTCAATGTCCTGCTGCAAACTACAATAGCCCTCCACAATATCCACAACTCCTCCAACCTTCGTGTCACGGGAAACTTACTAAGCCACCCTTCCACTTCCTCATCCAAGTCATTTATAAAAATCAGAAAGAGCAGAGGTCCTAGAACAGAATACCACTGGACACCGAGCTTAATGCTGAATACTGTGCATCTACTAACACCCTCTGCCTTCTATGGGCCAGCAAATTCTGAATTCACTCAGCCAGATTTCCCTGTATCCTATGCCTCCTTACTTTCTGAATGAGCCTACCATAGGGAACTTAAAAACACCTTGCTAAAATTCACACACCTGGCCTGGTTCATTGCCAAGCACCAAATATAGCCTCCCCTCGAGTTGACCTATTTACATATTGATTCAGGAATCCTTACTGGACATATCTGACAAATTCTGCTCCATCCAAACTATTTGGACTAAGGAGGTTGCAATCATTATGAGGGAAATGGAAATCACCCATGACAACAATCCTGTTGCTTGGCACCTTTGGAGGAAGTGGGAGGATTCGAAGGAAAAATTGTTAAAGGTGAGGACAAGTTGAGTGAAACAATTGAGTGTGTCGGTGGAAGGGTACTGTTGGGGATGTCGGGAGAGGAAGAAATGGAGCGCTTGGAGGCCCTGGTCATGGTGGATGGATGTGTAGAGGGATTGGATATCCATGGTGAAGATGAGGCGTTGGGGGCCGGAGAAACGGAAGTCTTGGAGGAGGCGGAGGGCGTGGGTGGTGTCACGAATGTATGTGGGGAGTTCCTGGACTAGGGGGGATAGGACAATGTCAAGGTAAGTGGAGATGAGTTCGATGGGGCAGGAGCAGGCTGGGACAATGGGTCAGCCAGGGTGGTCAGGCTTGTGGATCTTGGGAAGGAAGTAGAATTGGGCAGTACGGGCTTCCTGGACAATGAGGTTGGAAGCTGTGGGTGGGAATCTCTTGAGGTGATGACGTTCTGTATGGTCTGGGAGATGATGTTTGGTGATAGGGTGGGGTCACGGTCGAGGGGGCGGTAGGAGGAGGAGTCTTCGAGTTGGCATCTGGCTTCAGCGGCGTAGAGGTCAGTGCGCCAAACTACCACTGTACCCCCTTTATCTGCTGGTTTGATGGGGAGGTTGGGACTGGAGCAGAGGGGGTGGAGGGCTGCAGGATTGGAGCAGAGGGAGTGGAGGGCTGCGGATTGGAGCCCACTTCCTCCAGACCAAAATGGTAGCCATGGGCACCCATATGGGGCTCAGCTATGACTGTCTCTTTGTTGGCTACGTAGAACAGTCCATCTTCCGTAGTTATACCGGCACCACTCCCCACCTCTTCCTCCGCTACATTGATGACTGCATTGGCGCGAGGAGGTTGAGCAATTCATCAACTTCACCAACACATTCCACCCTGACCTTAAATTCACCTGGACCATCTCTGACACCTCCATTAATGATGACCGACTTGACACCGACATTTTTTACAAACCCACCGACTCCCACAGCTACCTGGATTACACCTCTTCCCACCCTACCTCCTGCAAAATGCTATCCCGTATTCCCAATTCCTCCGCCTTTGCCGTATCTGCTCCCAGGAGGCTCAGTTCCACTACAGAACACACCAGATGGCCTCCTCCTTTAGACACTGCAATTTCCCTTCCCATGTGGTTAAAGATGCCCTCCAACGCTTCTCATCCACATCCCGTCCCTCCGCCCTCAAACCCCACCCCTCCAACTGTCACAAGGACAGAACCCCCCCTGGTGCTCACTTTCCACCCTACCAACCTTCGCATAAACCACATCATCCTACGACATTTCTGCCACCACCACACGGACCCCACCACCAGGGATGTATTTCCCTCCCCACCCATTTCCGCTTGCCCCAAAGACCGTTCTCTCCATGATTACCTGGTTTGGTCCACGCCCCCCAACAACCCACCCTCCCTTCCTGGCACCCTCCCCTGCCACCGCAGATATTGCAAAACCTGCGCCCACACCTCCTCCCTCACCTCCATCCAAGGCCCCAAAGTGGACATGCAGGTCCTGGGCCTCCTCCACCGCCACTCCCTCACCACCCGACGCCTGGAGGAAGAATGCCTCATCTTCCGCCTCGGACCACTTCAACCCCATGGCAACAATGTGGATTTTACCAGTTTCTTCATTTCCCCTTCCCCCACCTCACCCCATCTCCAGCCTTCCAGCTCAGCACCGCCCTCATGACCTGTCCTACCTGCCTATCTTCCTTTCCACCTATCCATTCCACCCTCCTCTCTGACCTATCACCTCCATCCCCACCCCGATTCACATATTGTATTCTATGCTACTTTCTCCCAACCCCTGCCCCCTCTCATTTATCTCTCCACTCTGCATGCACCCTGCCTCTATTCCTGATGAAGGACTTTTGCCCGAAACATCTATTTTCCTGCTCCTCAGATGCTGTCTGACCTGCTGTGCTTTTCCAGCACCACTCTAATCTAGACTCTGGTTTCCAGCATCTGCAGTCCTTGTTTTTATCTACGTACGACTTCACGGTTATGCTAACTCAGCATTATTGCAATAATGCTATCGCAGAAGGTGCGGCATTTACCTGTTTGCCTCCTCCCTCCTCACAGTGCAAGGCCCCAAACACAACAAACAGGTGAAGTCGCACCTCCACTTCATTCAGTCCCATCAACAGCATTTGCTGCTCACAAATGCTGCCTTCTACATTGAGGAGATAAAACACAGACTGGGTGGCTGTTTTGTGGAACACATTTGCTCTATTCGTAAAAACAACTTTAAGCTTCCAGTTGCCTGCCATTCAAAACAACATGTTCAACTGCCAGTGTTTCTGCCAGGCTTGTCATTATGTTCCAGTGCAGCTCAATACAAGCTAGAGCACATAGTTTTCTGCATCTTATCGTACTCAAAATTGAATTTAACACTATTTTACCCACCTCCACAACCTCATGATCTCTATGGACTATTCCCAGCACAGCTAATCCATTTTCAACTATTCATACTTCCCATTAGTAGCCAATCAACATTTATTTCACACCCATCTTACTGTCCACAATCCTATTGCCTCCTTCCCTTTGGGGGGATCTGTTTGCCTATCTCTGCTCACCCCATCCCCACCCTTGTCTCTCCCAGCTGCTTTCAATTCAGATGAAAGGTCACTGGACCCAGACCTTCTGAATTTCTCCAATACTTTCTATTTTTGGCTTTGTAATTCTAGTTCACTCTTGCTGCTTCGCATCTCTTACCAAATCTGATATGTTCTTTATACCATTAACTGTCAATTCTGCCTGGTACATATTTCCTCAAGGGTTCAGTTTTGTAGGATTCTCAAATGTTCAACTCTTCCGGCTTCTTACTGTCTGCAAGATAAGCCTTTGTAAAATTGTGTCTGGCGAAATCTCCAGACCTCCACCATTGCCAGGATATAAGAGGCAGCTGAATAAAGTCTGTACTCCTTGCCACCATGCTATGAGAGAAACTCTTGCTATTCATCACACTGTATGACCTGTCCAGTAGATTTGCTGCCACCTTCTTTCCTGCTGGAGATTTACAGGATCTGTTTGATGCAGTTTGGTCGTGGAAAATGGCTTGCTAGACTAATGAGAGGAGACTTTTGTCTTAAACAAGATGTAGTCATTCCACGATAGCAAATATGTATAAGTTCTATTAAGATAACAGACCTTATTACAGAAACTATGAGGAAGACCCCTGTTTGATCCTGGATCAAACTTCCAAATATACATCCCAGTCCTGACTAGGGATCAGTAATTGTTTAAAAAGATTGACAAAATGTGGGATCCAAGTACTTATTAAAAGAACTATGCAACAAGATTTTGTACTTAAACAAGAGTTATACAATTTATTGTAGTGATTGCAATGCGGTCAACCAAGTAAACCTCATAGAATGAGTTCCCAATCAGGAAGCTCTGGCTGACCAGGTGTAACAGGAGTGTCGGAGGTTCTGTTCGCTCTGACAACTGGCTTTAAGAAATCTGGACCAGTGCCAAATACTATGCACATGTAAATAACAGGTGACTTGTTGATGGGATACCGGTCTCTGTGGAGTTATTTCACTTATGTTCTAACATTCAGAAATAAAGTAAGGAAAATATGAATAATAAATTGATCAACATCCTACAGAGCATATCAGGTAACAAGTGAAATCAAGGCAGATCTCTCAGGTTGTTCAACAGCCCCCTTCCAAGGATTACAAATTTTAATTTTTTTAATTATCTGGCCTCAAAACCCATCACTCCATCAAGCACTGTCATGTTGGTCGCCATCCTTTCCAACTCCATCTTTTCACCAGCAGCTGGCTTTACCACATTAGTATTGCCCCTGGATATTTTCCTGAATTCTAACCTTGCTCAGTTGAAACAAGTGGCAGCTGGAATTCCTGCCTGAGCAAAGTGGCGTAGACCCATTCTAAACAATGTTTGGACTTCTTGAGCCCAACTGAGTTTAGTTCATTTGACTCCTTAGTAATCCTGCTAACTAACAGCAGTGCTAAGCATACAGCTTGCTGTCTGCACTTCTAAATACTTGACTGAGTAGCCTGAAGGTAACAGCCTTCTCTTGAGTGCCTAAAATTGACAGTTCAGTAACTCTTGAACTGTGTCTGTGAGGAATTCAATAGATCACACAACAGTCCCCACAGCTATAGCTTGGCAGAATTGAATTTAGCAACTCTTAGAATTGCCTAGAAGATGCATGGGAATACCACCAGCTGCAAGTTCCCCTCCAAGCCACTCGACATTCCAGCTTGGAGAGAGGTTGCCATTCCCTCAGCGTTGTTTGGTCAAAATTCTGGAATTCCCTCCCTAACCTCATTGCAGATCTACCTTCACCACGTAGAGTGCAGCAGTTCAAGAAGGCAGCCAGAGCCAGGCAATAAAATGTTGGCCCAGCCAGCAATGCCTACATCCCATAAGTGAATTTAAAAACGGAAGTTTCAGACCCTTACATGTTTATGCAACATAATCCAATTTGCATCCAACAACCTGTTCTAAAACTTCTAGTCATGCTTTGACATTTGTGTCAAATTGTGCCTTGACAGGTGAGACAGTCCACATTCGAATATAATCTATGACATTCTAAATAAAATAACCGGGAAGGTGGTTTAAAATAAATTACCCTGTCAATCAATGTTAACACATAATTATTTCTTAAAAATTATAGCTTCTGGGTCCACATCAGCAGACTGGACTTGAAGCATTAACTCTGTTTGTCTCTCCACATTTGCTGCCAGACCTGCCATCTTTCTTCACTTTCTCTTCTTTCTTCAGATTTCTAGCATCCGCAGTACTGTATTTTGCTTTTATATGGGTGACTTTGTTTCTTGGTGATAGGTTGCTGCTTGATGGGCACACTGGTTGTTTTATTCCTAGTACTATGGTATTATCATGTAATTCACAGTGGATAGGCAGGAGGCTGGAAGAACACAGCAAGCCAGGCAGCATTAGGAGGTGGAAAAGTCAACGTTTTGGGTGTAACCCTTCTTCAGTAGTTGACGCCAGACTTGCCCAGCTCTTTCTACAAGAGGGTACATTAGCCTTTATTTAGATCCTAATTGATGACCATTATGCCATGTCATTCATGTGGTCTCTTGGGGAATTTCATGGTCCCAATCAGAGAATTTAAAGTGATGCTATTTCATGGTCTCTATTAGGAGAATATTATTGAGGGGTAAATGTTGATGGATCAGGGAATTGGGTTTGTTGACACCAAATCAAGTAAATAAAATAATAAGAAAGAGTAACATGGTTATCAAGAGGTGTCACGTTTTTCAGAGATCAGAGACTAAGGTGTATTGTCACTCAGAAGGAAGGTCAGATGATGCTAATGACAAAAAAAGTCTTTGGCTTTCAAAGTCTTTGTGAGCATGTTGATAATGGACTGTATTACAACCTTGAAATAGCACTGAAGAAAAAGACCTAATCAGCTGGGCAGTGGACATCTAATAGTAAAAGATTCACTCTTAATCTTGATAAATTCTCAAATGTTGCACTTCACTGAGCTGATGCATTAATCCTTTGTATTACTTGTTACTGTTTTGCATTACCTTGCAGCATATGGTTTACTGACCTCTACATATGTTGCATTCCTAAGCCAATCTGATCAAGGTTGGAAATTGCTGACAGCCTTAATTTGTAAAGACAGATGGGAAGAATTAATTTGATGCATGTTCTGGTTGATTAGTATTTATAAAAGAACTATTTCTCCAGATTTTCGCAGATTTCCTGCAGAAATATGTAACTGCTAATTAAAGAACCCCTATGTATATTCACTTTTAAAATTTTAATTCTTACTCACCCGAATAACTTTAATGGGGTTAAGCAGACACTTAACATTTCTATTAAGTAGTTTCTACTTTCACCCATTCCTTTTGGTTATCTTTTGTATTTTAACTTCGTCTGGAACACAAAAGTACCCATGTATATCAAACATTTGGAAACCTGTAATTCATTAGCCTCTATCTTTCTATCGAGTATTTTAGACAATGGGACAAATGATCTCTTCATGTACTGTAAAATTCTATGATTCCATGATGATCACTTCAGGTTCTTTTGTACAAAAATATCAAGGCATACAAGTTAAAATTAATACATTCATACTTTGAACATGACATAGAAAAAAGTGAGATGCTGAGAGTATAATACTTAACAAAATCATCCTTTGATTTATTGTCATGAGTATTTGTTACATGTATTTTTTACAAATAGTTAGAAGTGTTGTATAATGTTGCCACTCTGCAGCATCATCATAAAACACAAATAAACCAGACATAAGAGTAGAAAGGTAGAAAAATTAAAAAAAAAGCACAGACCTTCTTAGGTGCTTACCTGTCGGCTTGGATCCTGACTCATCCACCCAGATGCTGAGACCAACATCACAAAGCAATTGGTCATCCCTAATTCCCTTCGCTGTGCCACTGCTGCAGAAACATGTCACCATTCCTCGGCGTCATCTTGCCCCTCTACTGAGGCCATGAAACTGCATTGTGCCGGTCTCTGTAATTTAGTCTTTGTTCAAGATGCTTGGTCCCATACTGGGCTTCTACTACTGCTGACGGAGCACAACTTGACTCCCTCCACCAAGACAAATCTTGTTTCTGATGTGCTGGAAACCACAATGCTGTCATTGCTCTCCTCAAGAAGATAAGTAAGGTTAAATTAAAAAGAATGCATAGAAAGAAGTAAAAGGGAAAAGCAGCAATCAGTTGATGCAGCATTTGAGTTGGTATTAATCTTTTTGGTAGGATGTAGTTGTTACGAAGGTGTAGAGGTGTACTGTACCTTTAAGAGAGTTGAAAAGCTAGCAGAACTACCTGACACAGTGCACAGTGTTCTGAACAAGGTAACATTGTAATAGTTAGTTAAACAGTTAGCAGTAGCTAGGTTGCTAGACAAAAACAAGTTTCAAATTCAGACAGTCAGTTTAAATTGTGCCCCAAGATACCAAACTCCAATCAAGTTTGAATTTTGTATTTTGACAATATTAAAACCAATGAAACAATCCAATATTTTGGGATCTAAATATCAACATTTTGAACAGTTAGCCAGAGCGGCAAAGAGAACTGCCAAAAGACCAACAGGTGTCTGCTGCTAGTAAGAGCTTCCTGAGAGGTACCTTTCTGGAGAAAGAGTTTGTACAGAAAAAAAACATCGAAACTGACCTGGAGAGAGCATCTACAGAGGAAAACGTAGAGGACACGCTGCAAAGCTAACTGTTTTGAAATGTGATTTTTTTTTTTGTAAATTGTAATAGGGATTTTTTTATCGGGCTAATATTGTAGAGGGGGTGGTAATAGGTTTAAGAGAAAGGAGTTGTAAATAGTTGTTAGTTAATATTCTCTGTTAGACTTAAATTAAAATTGACAACTTTTTTTTAAAAATAGTGACTTTTGGTCTTTGCCTATTGAATTTTAACAGATTACAGCACGGTGTGAATCTTATCTGTGTTGGTAGTTTAAATTAGCAGAGGGGTTTACCCCGTGTTGTAACTTAATATTTACAGAGAGATTGAGCAACAGTCCTATTTGACTAATGGTTAGGATTTGGCACTATCACTATTGCTGGCCGGGTTCACTTCCCTGTCAGGACATGACTATTAGGTGCTCTTGTACAAGTGGTAGTAGTGTTCCTACCACTGAGCTAAAAGGTCTGGGTTCAAGTCCCACTTGCTCCAGAGGTGTGTAATAACACCACTGAACTAGTTGATTAGAAAATATCTTTCAGGCTGAACAGACCATTCGATTCAACTGGTTCATGTTGTCTCACTCATGCTCACTTATGTGGTCAATGTACCATCTATTACCTTTTCATTTATGTGTTTCTCTTACTTTCCCCTCAGAACATCAGTGTCTCAATCACATTGGGTAGTTCCACATTCTAGCTGAAAATGTGTTGCTGGAAAAGCGCAGCAGGTCAGGCAGCATCCAGGGAACAGGAGAATCGACGTTTCGGGCATAAGCCCTTCTTCAGGAATGGCTTATGCCCGAAACGTCGATTCTCCTGTTCCCTGGATGCTGCCTGACCTGCTGCGCTTTTCCAGCAACACATTTTCAGCTCTGATCGCCAGCATCTGCAGACCTCACTTTCTCCCTAGTTCCACATTCTAACTAATCTGGACAAATTAACTTCCTCTGAGTTCTTTATTAGATTTTATTTATGACCATCTTATATTTACAGCAGTTGGCAGGGCTTCTCTCATAAATGGAAACATCTTCTGTGTCTGTTCTATTGGATCTTTTAACACTTTAAAAGATTTCTATTGAATTATCCCTTGGTTTTCTCTTTTCTAGAAACAGTAACACCAGGCTGTCCAATCTTTTCTGATAAGAATAACCTCTCAGTTTTGGCTTCATTGTATTTTTTTTGCGGATTTTACAGTATCTTGACTTTTTTTAAAATAAAGGAAGACCAGAGCAGTTCATTGTACTCCACTTGTATTCCAACCATGGTTCTTTGTGAACGAGGAGGTAGCTGAGTCACTCAATGGGCTAAAAATGATAAGGATGATGAATTGGGATGGTTGGCTATACTCTGGGTTTGTTAAACTATGGATCAATTACATCTGAGGATACTTAGCATAGGTTGGTGCAAATTGAGAAACATTAATCATAAAACTCCAGTTCTCCTTTGTTACAGGCATGGTGTTAGTTACTGAAGGAA
This sequence comes from Chiloscyllium plagiosum, assembly GCF_004010195.1. Lineage (NCBI taxonomy): Eukaryota > Metazoa > Chordata > Chondrichthyes > Orectolobiformes > Hemiscylliidae > Chiloscyllium > Chiloscyllium plagiosum. The sequence goes on from NC_057741.1 coordinate 4,271,522, forward strand.
TGTTGTTTTAAAAAAAAAAGCTAGGCCCTACAGCCAGTCAATTTAACCTCTATGGTGAGAACATGTTTGGGAATGATGATCTAAGACAAAATTGACAGGCACTTGGACAAAAGTGAATCAATTAAGGAAAAGCTGAATGGATTTAAAGGAAAATAGTGTTTAAAAGATTTGATTGAGATTTTCACTGAGGCAAAAGAGATAGTTGATGAGGGTAGCAGAATTGAGGTGGTATTTGTGGACTTTCAGAAGTCTGTTTGATGAAGGTTCACAAAATAGGATTGTCAGCAAAGCTGAGGGCCCTGGAATAAAAGGGACAGTGTTAAAATGGATGCAAACTTTGCTCAGTAACAGGAAGCATCGAAGTACTGATGTGCAGTTACTTTCCCAACTATAGGAATGAGTGTAGTGAAATTCCCCAGGGGGTCAGTATTAGAATAACTAACTGCTTTCATTAATATATATTTATGATCTAGATTTGGACATGTTGCATGCATCAACTGGATCGGAGTGGGTACTATAAAGGAAATAATGATCAACTGTAAGAGGTCACACAAAGATAGGCTGATGAAATGAGTGGACACATGGTAGATGAAATATCGTACAGCCAAGTGTGAATATGGAGAAATGAAGAAAAACCATATAACATAAAACATACAATTCTAATGTGGGTGCCCAAGCAGAGAAACCTGGGGTTTTATGTACTCAAATTGTTGAAGGTGGAAGGTGACTGTTAAGAAAGTGGTTAATAAATGCATATGGGACTCTGGCCTTTATCTATTGAGGTAAGGAGTACAAAAACAACTGTTTTAGCTCCAATTGAACTATTTTCTGTTTTCTGTCATATTTTAAGAAGAATATTAAGACATTGGTAAAAATCATTCTGGGGATGAGAGCCTTCAGAATAGTAGGACTTGGGTAGTGTTGTAGAACAGAGGGCCCTAGAGGTGCAGATGCACAATGCTTTGAAGTCTGCGACACATAGACAAAGTGGTTAAAAAGGCACTTGGCGCACTTACCTTCATTGCTCAGTCCTTTAAGTATAGGAGTTGGACAGTCATGTTGAGGTTGTACAGGATGTTGGTGAGGCCTGTTCTGGAATGTGTGTCCAGTTCTGGTCGCCCAGTTATAGGAAGGATATTATCTAGCTGGAGAGGGTTCAGAAGAGATTTACGAGGATGTTGCGGGTATGGAAGGTTTGAGTTATAAAGAAAAGCTGGTTAGTTTGTGATTCCTTTCACTGGAGTGTAGGAGGTTGAGAGGCGATCTGAAAGAATTTTAGGTATTGATAAAATTAATGATTGTTATCTTTTTTCCCTAGGATGGGAGATTTCAAGATTGGGGGCATATTTTTAAGGTGAGAGGAGAGAGATTTAAAAAAGAAATGAGGCAAATTCTTTACACAAAGGATGGTTCATGTGTGGAATGAACCTCCTGAGAAAGTGGTGGATGTGGGTATAGTGACATCATTTAAAAAAATGTTTGAATAGATACATGAATAGGAACAATTTGGATAGATATGGGCCAGGAGCAGCCAGGTCATATTAGTTTAGTTTAGTTTGGGATTATGATCTGGTTGGACCGAAGAGTCTGTTTCCATGCTGTTTGACTCTATGACTCTGTGAATAAATTGGAGAAGCTGGGATTGGTTTCCTTTGAGAAGGTTGAAAAAAAAATTAATGCAGGTGTGCAAAATCATGAAGGGTCTGCACAAAGTACAAAGGGAGCAACTGTTCCTCGTCAGAAACTAAACAACACTGATAAATGGCAGAACCAATAATGGATGTCTTGTTTTAAATGTAGTGTGTGGTTAGGATCTGGAATGCAACACCCGAGAACGTAGCAGAGGCAGATTCAGTAGTGGGTTTTAAAAGGGATTGAACAATTATTGAGAGAGAAAAAAATTCCAGGGCTGTAGAAACAAAAGACTGATGAGTGGGCTAGACTGGACATGCAAGGCTGAATGTTAATGTTCTGTGCTGTTACCATTCTGCAACGTCTCTGCTTTTCAAACCTGCTCTCTCGAGGTGAGTCTCAGTGCTCTGTTTGGCTTTGTTAACTTGTTTACGACTGCTAGCAACTTAAGTGTTACAGAAGGAACATGGAATAAATTACCCCCTTTTTGTTTACCCCTTGTTAACCACAACAAAATCTTAGTTTGAATGGTTGTTACTGAACCTTTTTAAAAGTGTGGTGCCTTTAGAGAAAAAATAAGCATTTTATTGTAAAGTTTAAGTCAAAATATTTACACTTTTACACAATTTCAACAAATCAGCCAGAAACATACGTGCAACAAATGTTATATTCCTTCAAATGCACAGACATGTACACAAGAAAAGAAGAGTTGCTAGATATGAAACATGTACTTCAGTTGTTAACAGAGTAACATAACAAAATCGTATGTTTAGACTTTAAGATGGGTAGCATTGCAGATTACCCAGGATTGTTACCCAGAATTCTCTTGGTTCTCTGATGATAAGTGGAGTTTTCGCATGGTGTTCTGGCTGTGCTTCTGTGGAGACCAATCTTGCGGTGAAGACAAATTTGGCCTCTATCACTACCTGAGATGACTTTTTGTATAAGCTCGGCTTCCTTTATTCTTGTGAGGATTCTCCCTCTTGTGCCTTATTAGTTTCTAACCTGCCTTGCCCTTCACTGCTCCTTGGACTAATAAGATGTGTTATCTCAAGTCGGTTTTGATCATGTGACCACAATCAATCCACAATTATCCACATGTGACACAATGTAAGACTCTGTTGCTAGATCATGGAGAATGAAACTGTTCGTACCTGATCGTAATAAACTGCTGTCTTCATAGCAGTCTTGGTCAGGTTTCAAATTCATAGAGCATCTATGGGCTGTTATGTTTGAGTTTCTATAAATAACCATCCGATAGGAGCTGCAAGTTCCACCATCGGTCTTGTTATTTGAAATACTTTTAAGAGAAGATCCTCTACCCATGGACATATTATTTTCCCGAGACCTAAGTTGGTCCTTGTCTGAACAGAATTCACCCAAAAGGTCACCTGACCCTTGAATTCAAAGTAAATTGTTCATGTGCTATATTAACTTTTTAACAAAGTAAAAATGTCCAGAGGTTCATAGATAAATCAACAAGGGATAAGAACCTACATTCTCCTTACTTTTCCTGCTAAAAGCAAACACTTCACAATCATCCGTGCTAATTTCATTTCTAATTACACAGTCATTCTTCATATTTATTAATATCTTCTGTGTTTTGTGGCAGCCCTTCTTTGTATTGACTGAGCCCATCCAATTTAGTGTCATCCACAAGTTGTGAAATTATTACTTATTCCAAATCATTTATATAAATATTGCATGAACAGCACTGTTCCTTGTGAAACACTGCTTCCCCACAGTTTGGACCTGACTGCTCTGTGGTCTTTGACACCCTAATCCTGTTTTATTCTTCTGTAGCCAGTTGGCTGTCTATTCTTATATTATCCCCTGACTCCATGTTCTGAATTTACTCAAGAATTTACTATTAGTGACCTTTTTATGAAGTCTTTTTGTTTTGAAGATCCAAATGTAATGGATCAGAAATTCTGTTGGCCAGATAGCAGTTGCAGCAGTGTAGACTGGAATTGGACTTGGGGAGCCATGTGGTAAACCTGATAAAGCTGACTCTGAGGGAATTTACTAGGAAATTCAGAAATATGATGGGAATTATCTTGCATCTGGAACCCTCCAAAAAGATTCCTTAAATTCTGAGATTTTTGAGAGTTTTGACTTATTTAAGCTTATAAGTCACCCAGAAAAATTTAAAAATTGAAAAGCTGCTGTAACTGCTGACCTGAACCCAGAATCATCACTGAGTCTGCCAATTACAACTCACATGATCTGACACACCCAATTTGATGCAACTGGATACAGCACACTCCTAGATTCCACAACCAACTCTCCCCCACCCCTCCACTCTGGCTTTTCCTTTGGAAATGTATGCTCACTGCTCCTACTGAAGAAGGAGCTGGGCTCCAAAAACTTGTATTTTCAGATAAACCTGTTAGATTATAACTTGGTGTTGTGTGATTTTTGACCTTGTTGATTAGTGATAACTAACACAAATCAAAGGTTTGATTGGTTTGAATTGGAGTTAATTTACATTGAACAAATATGATTTTTGTCAACATTCATGTAAATGATTTGTGAACCCAGAAACCACTGGGACTTCAAGTGAAATACCCAATTTATGAGTCCTTCAAGTTGAATTTGGTGAGGAAGGACTTGCTTTCATTTTAGCCATCTTGAATGCTGTCTGACATAAAGACTTTTTCTATTACAGGATGGAAACTGCTTTTATTCTACTTTTATTTTGATTAGCCAGCTGCCTTTAACTCAACCAATAATTATGCAAATTCCTTGATGTAAAAGCCCTAGTAAGACTTAATACACGTTTACAAATTATGTACCAATGTGACATATTGCTTGCTGCATATTCCAGAAAGTATCACTGTTTTGCATGTCTATAGAATATACAGAAATATTTATAATAGAAGATACCAGCCTTTTGCATCAAAGGATCAGTGCTGTGCTGTTAATTAAATCAGGAAATGAATCACTTTAATCTTTGAACCAAATTAAACAAGCAATTGAAGGTATTGTCATTTCTTTTTCCAGTAACATTGCCTTCCTTTTCCAGCTCCTCCCTTTTGAAAAATATTTAACTCTTATCTTGATTAGTACTGCTGACTTAGACATTAACTATTTCTCTTGAAATTGTTACAGAGTTGTTAGGTGTGTCTGAACAGTGCAGGAAAGGATGCTTGGCCAGTTTTTCCTTCATTTCATTAACAACTAAATGTTTGTTAAAAATAAATGTTCATCCTGTCATGCATGCAGACATTTTTCAGTATTAATGCCTTCATCTGTTTTCTTTGATTAATTTGAATACTTTGTCCATATTAGTCTCTTTAATATTAAGTATGTACATTTGCAGATGAGATTATATGACTGTTTTGTTGCTTTGCAAATTTGTACCTTTCTTTCTAAACTTGGCCCTGTGGCTTGGTAGTTAGCACTGCTGTCTCACAGCGTCAGGCACCCAGGATCGATTCCAGCCTTGGGTGACTGCGCGGAGTTGGCACATTCTCCCCGTTTCTGTGTGGGTTTCTTCTGGTTGCTCTGGTTTCCTCCCACAATCCAAAGGTGTGCAGGTGAGGTGAATCTCAGCCATGCTAAATTGTCCATAGTGTTGAGGGATGTGTAGCTTAGGTGCATTAGCAGGAGTAAATGTAGAGTAATAGGGTAGGGGAAATGGGTCTGTTGGGCTACTCTTTGGAGAGTCAGAGTGGACTTGTTGGGCTGAAAGGCCTGTTTCCACACTGTAGGGATTCTATGAGATTGAAATCACTCTCACCAAACTTACAAATGACAGTCTCAAAGGTAAAATGTCCCTGCTTGTCCTGATTGAACTATGTTTGTGGGAAGCTAGAATGAGAGACCTAGTTTTAAAAGTAAGGATCACCTACTAAAATGGATATTACATGTGTTTTCTCTCGGAGTTTTGTTAATGTATTTTCTTTCCCAGAAAGTTGCGTTATGTTATTTTCTAATAAGGAGACCAAAGACGTAAGTGTAGACAAGAAAGTAGAGGCCACAATCCAATCAACCGTGATCTTATAAAATAGTAGAACAGGCTTAAAGTATTGAATGACTCCTTCTCATTCCTGTGTTTATATATTCTGCAGTCTTTGATATGGTTAACAGCATGAGTCTCCTCTTTATCTATGCACCCTTATCCAGTTGGTTAGAATTCTAATCACCTGGTCAGAATTTGATTTAATTGTTGCCAGAGTACCTACAATGACCTCTCTTCCCACTTTTATGCCAGTAATACTGTTGTCCCCCAAATATCTAACCTTGACCTTTTCTCATATTGCTTATTTCAACAGAGACTGGGAAATCTGTGCTGAATAACTCACTGCTTGACCCCCAAAACCCTGCCCGATTTTAAAAAGCACAAGACAGATTTTGATGAAATACTTCTCACTTTTCATTTTCCTGGATGACTAGAGTCCAACAATGCTCAAAATGCCACCACCTTCAAGGACAAAGCTGCCCATTTAATTGACATTGCATTCATCAGCTTAAGATTTACTTTCTCCAGCAGTGGTACAAAATAGCAGTATGCCCTGGCATTGTGTGTATTTCTAGATAGAAAGAAAAGAAACATTTTGTTTTCTGCAGTGTTATTATGCCTATCTATTTTGAATAAGTAATTCTAAACCTATTCTTAAAAAGTATAATTTAGCAGAGTTGCAGTTTCTTATGGTTACCTACTTTGCAAAGAGAACATCCTCATTGAATTCCCACTACCAATTAACATAGACACTGAAGCATATAAAAAGTAGCAGGAGTAGGCTATCATCATAGCTGATCATCCACTTCTATACCTTGCTATTGTTGCCCCCTCTCCCCCACCAATTGTTCTACACTCCAATGAGATAAGTCACTTTTCATATTGACCCTGTCGTCCCAAGAATCAGTCTGGTAAACCTTTGTCCCACTCCTTCCATAGCCAGAACATTCTTCCTCAGATAAGAAGACCCAAACTGCAACCAGTATGCCAGGTAAAGTCTTTCCAAAACCCTGCACAATTGCAGAAAGACATACCTGCTCCTGTATTTGAATCTTCTTGCTATGGAGGTCAGCATAACATTTGCTGCTTCATTACCTGCTGTACGTGTGTACTTAGTTTCAGCGACTGAGTGTACTTAGTGTGTATTGTTGCACCTCCCCCTTTCCTAATGTTTCACCATTCAGATTTTGCTTCCTGATTTTGCTACCAAAGGGCAAACCTCACATTTATCCATTCTATACTTCATCTGCCATACATTTGTCTAGTCACTCAAATTCTGCAAATCACACTGAAGCATCTCATTGCAGCTCACCTTCCCACCCAACCTTGTAGGATAGAGAGAGAGAGTAGAATAGCTTTGTATTTGTCATTTCCACCATATACAACATGCAGTAAAAACGAGACAACGTTCCTCTAGGATCGAGGGTGTTACATGGACAGCATAGACTACACACTTGTTCACAGCAGAAAGTGAATAAGAAGTACAAAACACGCAAGTTACAGTGTAATAGAAGAATGATAAATAATAGACATTTTTCTAGCAACATTTCAAAATCGTGCAAAGAATTTCAAATGGAAGAGCCCGATCATACTGTGTTAAGGAGCCTGATGGTTTGGGGAAAGAAACTGTTGCACAGTCTGGCTGAGAGAGACCTAATGCTCTGGTATTTTGTGCCAGGAGAGCGAAGAGTTTGAGTGAGGAATGTTTGGGGTCTTCAACAGTGCTCTTAGCCTTTCGGATGCAGCCTGTGGTGTAAATGTCTGTAATGGAGGGAAGGGAGACCCTGATTTTCCTCTCATCCTCACTATCCGTTATAGGGTCTGACGATCCATGTTAGTGCAATTCCGAAACCAGGCAGTGATACAGCAGGTCAGGATACTCTCAATGAACCCTCTAGAATATAGTGAGGATAGGGGTGGTGGGAGGTGGGCTTACCTCAGCCTGCGCAGAAAGTAGAGACATTGCTGGGCTTTCTTGACTATGGAACTGGTGCTGAGGATCCAGGTGAGATTCTTTGCCAGGTGTACGCCAAGAAGTTTGGCTCTCTTCACAATCTTCACGGGGGAGCTGTTGATGTCCAGTGGAGAGTGGTCACTACGTGCCCTCCTGAAGTCAAGAACCATCTCTTTTGGTTTGTCCATGTTCAGAGACAGGTTGTTGGCTGTGCACCAGCCGCTCCACCTCCTCTCTGTATGCTGACTTGTCGTTCGTGCTAAAGTCATATCATTAGAGAAATTGATGATGTGATTCGACCTGTGCATCGCTGCACAACCATGTGTCAGCAGGGTGAACAACAGTAGACTGAGTACACAGCCCTGGTGGGGGTGGGGGATGGGGCATACTCAGTGTAATGGTGTTGGAGTTGCTGTTCCCAAGCTGGACTGACTGAGGTCTAGTCAGGAAGTCCAGGATCCACTTACAAACGAGATTGTCTGCAAACTTGTAGATATTATAGTTAGATCCCTCACCTAAATCATTGATGTATGTATTGTGAATAGCTGGGGTCCAGGCAATGATCCCTGCAGTACCTCACTAGTCAACATTTGAAACTTGGAAAAAAGAGTCTTTGCTTCTTCTCTGCGAACTAGTTCTTTATACACATCAGTGCATGACTCAAATCCTACGCCTTAATTTTACATGGTAATCTCTTTGCGATAGACTTCTGAATGTCCAAGTAAACCATATCTACTGGCTCCACTTTATCACCTCAGCTAATTATATCCTTTGAAAAGTTCCGGTAGATTTGTCAAGCATGGTTTCTGTTCATAAATATATGCTGACTCAGCTATCCATTATTAATTAACATAGATGTTTCTAAAATATAGTCTCTTTCTCTAATCTATTAATTATGGCCCATATTTTCAATGATCAGATAGTCCTTTCTGCTGCGTGAATGAAAGTTGAGCATGGGGATCCTTGATATAGTAGACTGAGAAGATTGCCCAGGAAACTGAAGATTTTGATTAGTAATCCTCATATGCCTGGAATCCTTAAAAACATGTCCATTCAAATTGGAGAATTTATAGTGTTCTGCTGCAGTTAAGTAAATAGCTTGTCTGGGAAAGTTAGACAATTAAAAACCTAGTCTAAGTCCCGGGTAGTTAATAAACTTAGCATACCTCCCCAGACCCTGATCTCCACCACTGGACACCATAATCCCCTTCCCCCTTGTATCTGAATCCTGCTACCACTGGACGACCCCCCAAACCCTTAGACCTAGCCAGCTTTCACCTTTCTGACACCTCCTTCTTTATCTGGGACATGGCACCTGTGTTACCATACTCCCTCTGGATCTGTCAGTACCTGCTTCCTCCCAATGACTCATAAAACACTCCCTTCGTTAATTACCCAATTCCTCTCACCAACTCATCAACATTCCTGCGTAGGGGACTGACACCATCACCTTCCTCCAAGACCTAAGACCCAACACCATCTGCCTCCCATTGACGTACCCCTACCCCCCGCCGTACCTGAAGTGCTGTCCCCAGTTGCCCCAACATCCACCTCTCACTGCTGTTGGGTCCAATTCTCCACACCCAATATCTCCCTCCCACCATGACCTACCCTTGTCACACTACTACTCTTACAATCCTTTTCCCATCTTGCATTCTGGCTTTCTACCCACCTGGCATCTTAGCACCCTCCACACTGTTGACACCCTAACTTGACATTTGTATCCTTTCTCAGGAGCTGTCAAACGGGCTGTCTCTTAAGCTGGACACTTAAAATACAGAATACAGCAACTGCATACTGTGAAGAAATGGATATGGTTTGGTTTCCTCCAATTATTCGACTCTGAGTGACGTGTCAGAATTAAAATACGTTCTGCATTTCTGAAGGAGCCCCAATTGAAATCTCCTGTCGGAAATCTGCGAGTCTTTCTGAATGTTTAAAAAAACTGTGGAGTAGCAATCTGTGTGAGATCAGTATCTACATGGTTTAGAAAACATGCTGAAGCTACCAGAATTATATTTCAGTCACTTCTAGGCAGTTACCATATGGGTCCATTCAATGAGAGCAACAAATTATTCATGAACTTAAAAGATCTTAAAGCATCATCTTTGACTTTGTTAGTTCTAAACTTGACATCAGTCAAGAGACCTGGCTGGTATCCCAAAATTGATGATTTCTAAGCTTGAGGTCATCTAACCCTGTGCTGTGCTTGAACTTGGAGTTGTATTCACCCATCTTGCCTGTACGTGCTAACTTATATTAACTGTCACATAAGTAATGCCTTGATTTTAAAATTCTTATCCATGTTTTCAAATTATTGTATTCCCTCATCTTTGCCTATGTTATTGATTTCATCTAGTTCCACACCTCGTGGTGTTCGTCTAATTCTTGCCTCTTGAACATTCCTGATTTTAATTCCTCAACGTTTGATTGTGTGCCTTTAGCTACCAAGGCCTAAAGTTCTGGAATTCTCTAAAATTATTAAACATCTATTTCTTTATCATTTTTTTCCACTTTTAAGATTTCTTAAAATTTTAAATAAGCTTTGGCCATCTGGCCCAATATTCCCTTAAGAGGTTGTGTGTTAAATCCTTTTTGGTATTATTAGTGGCACGGTGGTTCAGTGGTTAGCACTGCAGCCTCACAGCGCTAGGGACTCGGGTTCAATCCCAGCCTCAGGTGACTGTGTGGAGTTTGCACATTCTCCCCATGTCTGCATGGGTTTCCTCCGGGTGCTCCAGTTTTATCCCACAGTCCAAAGATGTGCAGGTTAGGTGAATTGGCCATGCTAAATTGCCCATAGTGTTAGGTGCATTAGTTAGAGGGAAATGGGTCTGGGTGGGTTACTTTTCGGAAGGTCGGTGTGGACTTGTTGGGCCGAAGGGCCTGTTTCCACACTGTAGGGAATCTAGTGTTCATTCTGTCATTTTTAAAACCATTAAGCCTTAAAAATAAGTATTTTAGTGTTGCAATTGTATGTAAATTGTTGTAGTGGAAGCAACAGTAACCAGCTATTACAGACCAGAATATGGTTCGAGATGCAAAATCTACAGATGCTTGAATCCAAAGTAGACAAAGAGGTGGCTGGAAGAACACAGCAAGCCAGTGTTACGGCACAGCGGTGAATCCCCCTATTAATTAAAATAGAAAAACTCACTTCACCTCATTATCTGTTAAAATACGAGTGATAGAGAACTCCCAGATTCCACTGTTCAAAGAAAATAACATCAATTTATTTTTTAACACAAAAAATGAACATTAAACAGCAACTATTCACAATCTAAGCACCCCTTTCTATTAACTGCTTGTTACCTGCCTCCAACTCTTTAACAGTATGTTTTACAATAAGATACTTATTAAAATTACATCAACTTAATATCAAAAATACACTGCCACTATCATCTTCAGTGTCTTTTTTTTTAGCTGAAGATCTCCTGGGTTGTAGTCTTTTTACTGTGAATATGTTTCATATGAATAGGTACCTTTGATAGAGAGTGTTTCCTAATTTCTTGCATCTCTCTCGATGACAGTTGCTTTATCTCCAATTTTCGAAATTTTGTGTCTCCAACATTGGATCGACTAATTGGTTTGATGATGGCAGAACAATAAATTTAAGTTTGGTTGGGTTTTGGTATCCTGGGGCTTAATTCAAACTGGTAAAATTTGAATTGTTGTCAAAACAGCAACCAACTCAACTATCCATTTCACAGCCAAATGTTAAATATTTTCAATTTTCCATTATGCTCTGAGACTGCCATCTAGTCATATCATAGGTGCTTGTAATCTCTCAGTTCAGAACAGCGTTCACATTCTCTTAATGGTACAGTACATGCCTTCAGCTTCATAACACCAAGCACATCAGGAGGTGGAGAATTCCTGAAGAAGGGTTAAACTCAAAATGTTGACTTCTCCACCACCTAAAGCTGCCTGGCTTGCTGTGTTCTTGCAACCTCCTCTTTGTCTACTGCAGATCAGAACATGTTTTGTTGGTTGTAAATGCCTTGGGGTTGCCTGCAGTTGAAAATACAAATTGCTGTTATTTTAATCAGTATTTTATGCAAATGTTGCATTCTCCTGCTGCGAGTTGATGTACACTCAAATGTTTTGCAGTCCGTATGTCCTTCTAAGTTTTTTTTTTTGACAGTCATGCATGTGTGGAAACCTAGGCAGCTGACTTGTCTGTGTCCTGAAAGAAATCCATGGTTTTCTTGGGTAATTATTAATAGTTTTAACATTTTAGTACCACATGTGTGTCTATTGACAGATTTAATCCAGGATTGGGCTAGTGATAATGCCCCTGACATCTACTCATTTGTTCCATACACTTGGAAGTTGAAAGTGATGTTCCATCAGTTTGAGATGATATGGGCAGCAAACCAACATAACTGGATAGACTGCTCTACCAAACAGCAAGAAAATGGTAAGAAAACATTAATCCTTCTCAAAAGAAATTTTGAATCTTTGTTATAATTTTGTATATACTTGACCAATAGGTCTGTAGGGAGATTAATAATTAGATTTTGCAGTGATCCATAGATGCTGATATTTTTACCTTGCAAATTTTATTCTTTCAAGCACTTGAAATTATGAATTACGTTTGAATAACCTCAACTTTTTAACTTCCCTAAACACAGGATTCTCAGAGAATTGAAAGTTTATCGATAGATTTATCATATTAGACAAGTTCTTAAAATCGACCATTCAAAAAGTACAAAAGGTTGTTTGGAGGTTAGACAATACATAAAAATTCAGTGTGAAGTTGAACTTTTTTTAAAGCAAAGAAAACACAACCTTGTTATAAAATTTGACACTGAGCAATATGATCAAGATGATGGTTAGACATGTTTCCTCATACTGTATGGATTTATTTGTATTAGGTACTTGATGGGTCTGCTGAATGCAAGCCAGTGTTTCCTTTATTTGTGCTTTTTGAAACACTCCTGAGAACACTGGCTGGGCCAGTGTTTATTGTCCATCCCTTCAGAAGATGGTTGTGAGGCGTTTTCTTGAACAGCTGCAATCCATTTAGTGTAAGTACATCCACAATGCAGTTAGCAAGTATTGCTACCAAACCTCTAATACTCCCTTGGACCGATGAATCAGTCCAGCCAGTACAGCTCCATGTTGAACACAATTTGGAGGAAGTGTTAGTGTGGCAATGGCACAAAACGTTTTTGTGGAGGACTTGAATATCCATCATCAAGAGTGACTTGGTAGCACCACAGCTAACCGAACTGGCCATATCCTAAAGCACATAACTGCCGGACTGAATCTGTGGCAGGTAGTGAAGAAACAGAGAGAAAAATCTATTTGACTTTCATCTTTACCAATCAACCTGCTGCTGATGTGGCTGACCATGACAGTATTGGTTGGAGTGACCAAGTCCCCACCTTCATATTGAGGACCCCTTTCATTGTGTTGTACTAAATGGACCAGACTTCAAATTAATCTAGACCTCAAAATTGGGCATCCATGAGGAACTGATGACCATCAGCTGTAGTAGAATTGTAATGAGTAATAATCCATAACATCATGGCCCAGCAAAACCGCCACTCTGTTGTTACTAACAAATTGAAAATCGACTCTGGTTCAATGAAGAGTAGAGAAACATGTGCCAAAAGCACATGAGGCATACTTACAAAAGTGGTGTCAACCTGGTGAAACTCTAACACAGGGCGATTTACATGCCAAACATCAGAAGTAATATGCAATAGGTGGAGTTTTGTGATCCCATAACTGCTCAAAGCTCACCGTTAGACAGCAACCATTGAGGAAAACGACCATTACCAAAAAGTAACAGGAAAAAATTAATATTGCATTCATCTTTCAAAAGCTACAACACCAGTACATACGTATGGAAAATTATCCAGCTACGTTCTGCACACAACAAATGAGGTCAAATTCAAACTAGTCATATAACGACTTTTAGTCTATTTTTGATCTTCAGTAAGGTGATGGAAGGATAATTAACAGTGCTGCCAAACAGCCCTTGTTTAGCAATAACCTGTTCACTGATCCTCCAGTTTTGCCAGAGCCACTCAACTCTTGATCTTAATATAGCTTTCATTCAAACATGGACAAAAGAGCTGAATTTTCAGAGTGACTGCCCTTTGTTGTGAAAGCTGCATTTAATCAAGTTTGGTATCGGAAACAAAAGTAAAGTCAACAGGAACTGGGGGCAAATCTTGTGACTGGAGATATACCTAGCAAAACAGAAGTTGGTTATGGTGCTTTAGTTATTTCTGCAGAAGATCCTCAGGGCAGTGTCCTAGGGCAAATTGTCTTCAGATGCATCATCAGTGACCTTCTTTCTATCATAACATCAGAAGTGGAGGTGTTTGACAGTGACTGCGCATTGTTCAGTACCATCCATGACTCCTCCTTCAAAGACCGCAATTTCCCCTCAGACGTGGTTGATGATGCTTTCCACTGCATCTCCTCCACTTCCCGCTCCTATGCCCTTGAACCCCGCCCCTCCAATCGCCACCAGGACAGAACCCCACTGGTCCTCACCTACCACCCCACTAACCTCCAGATACATCGTATCATCCTTCGTCATTTCCGTCACCTCCAAACAGACCCCACCACCAAGGATATATTTCCCTCCCCTCCCCTATCAGCGATCCGGAAAGACCACTCCCTCTGCGACTCCCTTGTCAGGTCCACACTCCCCACCAACCCAACCTCCACTCCCGGCACCTTCCCCTGCAACCGCAAGAAATGCAAAACTTGCGCCCACACCTCCCCCCTCACTTCCCTCCAAGGCCCCAAGGGATCCTTCCATATCCGTCACATATCTGTACCTCCACACACATCATTTATTGCAACTGCTGCACCCGATGTGGCCTCCTCTACACTGGGGAGACAGGCCGCCTACTTACGAAACGTTTCAGAGAACACCTCTGGAACACCCGCACCAACCAACCCAACCGCCCTGTGGCTGAACACTTTAACTCCCCCTTCCACTCCGCCAAGGACATGCATGTCGTTGGCCTCCTCCATCGCCAGACCATGGCAACACGACGCCTGGAGGAAGAGCGCCTCATCTTCCGCCTAGGAACCCTCCAACCACAAGGAATGAATGCAGATTTCTCCAGCTTCCTCATTTCCCCTCTCCCCACCTTATCTCAGTCCCAACCCTAGGACTCAGCACTGCCTTCTTGACCTGCAATCTTCTTCCAGACCTCTCCACCCCCACCCCCCCTCCGGCCTATCACCCTCACCTTCACCTCCTTCCACTTATCGCATTCCCAACGCCCCTCCCCGAAGTCCCTCCTCCCTACCTTTTATCTTGGCCTGCTTGGCACACCACCTTCATCCCTGAAGAAGGGCTTATGTCCGAAACATCGATTCTCCTGCTCCTTGAATGCTGCCTGACCTGCTGCGCTTTTCCAGCAACACATTTTTCAGCTCATGTGATCTAGCCTTACATGTGTCTCCAGAGCCACAGTAATGTGGTTAACTCTCAACTTCCCTCTGAAATGGCTTAGCAAGCCACATCATTGCAAGAACTACATTGCAAGAAATGAAACCAAATGAGCCACCTTTCATTGACCGAATACCAGAAATGACAAGGGCAAAAACAACCCTATGAACCCTGCAAACTCCTCCTTTTGCTGGTATTATTGGTAATCAAACAACAGCCTGACATAGTCATACTTTCAGAATAATATCCTACAGACAATCTCACAGATACCACCATCACCGTCTATGAATATGTCCTGTCCCAGCAACAGGCCAAACACAACAGTGGTGGCGGCAAAGGACTATACAATGGGAGGAAGCTGCCTGGGAGTCATGGAATCATACAATCCTTACAGTGCAGAAAAAGGCCATTTGGCCCATCAAATTTGCACTGACCATCTCAGCATCACTCGGCAGCAGCACAACTGATTGAGCTGGTCAGATCCTAAAGGACATAGCTGCTAGACTAAGGTGCTTTGCATTTCTAGTCCACTCCCACTTTGCAAGTAGTTGTGGACGTGTAATTGATGGTAAAAGGGAAGGTGAATAATAATGAATGGTTGTGTTTAGATTGGAGAAGAGGATAAAATTGGTGCTTGACTGTGATTGGTATCAAGATTCCTGCTCTTCTGATGTATTATAATTACCTACACTTGAATAAAGGGTCATAACTTTAAAATTTTAAGATGAGAGAGTTTCAAAATGTACTTGCACGTGGGAAGATAGCGGCAGTGTTCA
Organism: Chiloscyllium plagiosum; assembly: GCF_004010195.1. Classification (NCBI taxonomy): domain Eukaryota; kingdom Metazoa; phylum Chordata; class Chondrichthyes; order Orectolobiformes; family Hemiscylliidae; genus Chiloscyllium; species Chiloscyllium plagiosum. Next base: position 4,287,274 of record NC_057741.1, read on the forward strand.
GGAGGACATACAGACTGGTGAAATGGGAGAAATGAAATTTAATGCAGAGGAGTGGGAAGTGGACTTTGGGAGGGCAAATTACAAGAGGGAGGATAACATTGAATAGAATTTGAGGGTGGTGCAAGGAATGGGGCACCTATGTTGGTGTGATGTACAAAAATCTTTAACCTTGTGTTTGTTAAACTTGCTGTTTTAAGCAAAAATCTTTGACTTTATCAATGAAAGCATAAAACTCAAGTGTGATAGTTATGTTTAATACTTAGAAGTCACTGGTTAGTCCTTAACTGGAAACTGGTTGTTTCCAATTATGCATGTCACACTTGAAAAAGGGTATAATTGCCTTGAAGTTGCTGTAGAGGTTTATTAGTACCAGGGTGAGAAAACTTTGTTTTGTGGAGAAATAAATTGACATATTGGTTTTTTTTTTAATCAGAGAACTTTGAAAGGGTATAAGAGAGGTGTTCAATATTGTCAATTCCCTGATGTCCTTTAGGGAAGGAATTTTACCGTCCTTACCTGATCCAGCCTATGTGCAACTCCAGAGTCCCTTTCTGAAAATTGCTTTTGAATCTGTTTCCAGCAACATTTCAAGGAAAGCATTCCTGGTCATCATAATTTGCTGAGCAAAAGGATATGGATAGGTTAAGTAAGATCTAGCAAGGTGGATATAATGTGGGAAAGTGTGAAATTGTACATTTTGACAGAAAAAACAGCGTATTATCTAAATGAAGAGAGGCTGCACAACTGAAATGCAGAACGATATGGGTGTCCTAGTGCATGAATTAGAGATGGTTAAAATGCAGGTATAGCAAGTGATGTGGACAGCTGATAGAGTACTATAGTTTATTGAAAGGGGAATTGAGTGCAAGAGTGGTGAGGTTATTCTTCTGTTATACAGGGCATTAGTGAAACCACATTTGGAGTATTGTGTATAGTACTTACGGAAGGATGTTAATGCATTGGAAGCAGTTCAGTGAAAGTTTACTACACTAATACTTGGAATTCGCAGATTGCCTAATGAAGGCGAGGCTGGATCCTCTGGAGTTTTGAAGAGTCAGAGGTGCAATATAGAAGATCCTGAGGGAATTTGACTGTGTAGATGTTGAAAGGATGTTTCGTGTTGTGGGAAAATCTAAAACCAGGGGATCATTGTTTCAAAAGAAGTTGTAAAACAGAGATAAGACTTTTTTTTTTCCCCAGAGTGTTTAGAAGTTTTGGAATTCCTTTCTTCAAAAGGCAGTGAATGCAGAATCTTTAGATATTTTAAGGCAGAGGTAGATGATCTTTCATCCACTTGGTATTCAAGAAGTTATCAGGGATATGGAGAAATGTAGAGTTGAGGTTAAAACCAGATCAGCCATAACTTTATTGAAGGATGGACAGACTCAAAGGGATGTTAGTCTTGTCTTTTTCTTTGCTCGTATGGATTTCTACAGAAAATGGGGAAACAGTGCCATGTTATTGGGGAAAATGTGGATGACTGAGCATAACTGGAAGCTCGTTTCAAGATTGGAACAAGCATGATGGGATGAATGGATACTTGTTACTTCATTCAGTCTTTCCTCAGTTACTGGCTTCTTAAACTGTGTTTGATTACTGAATTATTTTCACATACTGCACTAAACTTGTCCATAACTTATACATTGTGGGCGGCACAGTGGCACAGTGGTTAGCACTGCTGCCTCACAGCGCCAGAGACCGGGTTCAATTTCCGCCTCAAGCAACTGTCTGTGTGGAGTTTGCACATTCTCCCTGTGTCTGCGTGGGTTTCCTCCGGGTGCTCATGTTTCCTCCCACAGTCCAAAAATGTGCAGGTTAGGTGAATTGGCCATGCTAAATTGCCTGTAGTGTTAAGTGTAGGGGAATGGGTCTGGGTGGGTTGCTCTTTGGAGGGTCGGTGTGGACTTGTTGGGCCGAAGAGCCTGTTTCCACACTGTAAGTAATCTAATCTAATCTAATCTAATCTAATTAGAGGAAAATGCACCCTTAACATTTTAAAACCTGTTCTAACATGAAAATGAAACGTTTGAGCTTCAAGTCTTCTGAATTGCAAAATATTTAACGGTAAGCCTTTGAGATATTATTAATTAAACAATCTGTTCCAAAATATAAACAAACTCTCACATCAATATCCAAATTGGTTTGAAGTGCTCTGTTTCATATTTGCACATGGAGTTGTATTAGGGTGTCTCTGAGCTATCGTTATGTTCAGACCTATAGATATGTAAGGCCTCAGGTTGTGCATTCTACTTGAGTGGAGATTTTATTTTAAAATCCTACTAACTGTGTCAAGAAAATTTCGGGAGTTCACATTTAACACTGCCCCTTTTAATGTTGTTTTGTTCTAATGTTGCTCAGGTATTTGGACTGGAAATCACTTCGAGCATTTATCATACCTAATCTGATTGGAGTGACCTTGCCTTCTTTTAGACTGTAGGCGTCTTCCAACTTCTCTGCTGCCTTGCTGTCTTAGGTTTTCGCCAAGCCCAGACTATTTGTTGGCAGCACTTCTAGACAAAAAAAAAGCCCCACTGACTTTTCTAATCTTGATGGGAATCACTTCCCGCTGGAGGCAGATGTCAGAATGGAGGGCCCCCATGGGAGACTGCAGTGCAACTGGGTGGAAAAGCAAAGAAAGCCATTGAACTCCATTTGGATCAGAGTGGCTATCACCTCAGCTGGACAAAATCCCTTGGCTCACGCATGCTTCCCTATCATCTGTAAGTAATAGTGCACTGTAGAGAAGCCATGGTACTGGCCAGTGCCATACAGAGGGGAGGAAATGACATCAGGCAAAGCCCCAGCTGACACGTCCAGTCAGGTGGAGAGGAAAGGAATCCTAAGGCCCCACAGCTAGCTAACAAACACAGCTGCACCAAGTGGTGACCTGAATAGGCCTTGGAGCCCGTGACAGCAACTAGTGGCATTGCCCCAAATACATGCCACCAGACATTGGCCACAATGCAGGCAAGATCAAGGGACAGCTTCAGCAGGTGTCGCAAAGTGCAGTCAGCAAACACCCCTCCCCTTCCCCCTAACTCCACATTCAGGAAGTACTGTAAGTTGAGTATTAGATTTTTCATTTATATTTTTTAAATCAACGCTATGGATCAGGTGCTGATCAGTGGATTTAGAATGGGCAGCTAGTTGTTTTTTCAGATGTTTAGACAAGATGGGCTGAATCATTTCTTTTTGTGCCATAACTTTCTCTGGTTCTGTTGGTATATTTCATTTTAAGTTTTGGATGTAGGTTTGCTTGCTGAGCTGCAAGGTTCATTTCCATGGAAATGAACCTTGCAACTCAGCAAGCAAACCGACATCCAAAACCTCAACCTGAGCTACAAATCTTCTCAACACTCGCTCATTTTAAGTTATTTAATTTGCTAGTGTAGGGACATAACTATTTAAAGTACAGATGATATATTTCAGCTTAGTGGGTGCAGGTGTACAGTTTTATTTTTTTTCTGCTTGTTAAGTCCTTATGAAACTTAACTCCTATTTTAACATGGATTCCTATGGAGATCAATGCTTCACTTAGTCTTTTCAATGGAATCACAGTTTCAAGAATGCAACTGTGTGATTTTGTGAGAACACCAAGTACTTGAGATTCCATCCTGAATGTCCATCATAGTCACATTAAGTAGATGGATAGTCTTTCTTTGACAGCAAATGAATATAAAAATATATTTCCTGATATTTAAAAATATTAAAATTTTCAGAATTTTGGCATGTACAATAAGAAGAGACATAAAAAACTGCAGGTGCCGGAAACCAAAGTAGATGAGCAGGAGACTGGAATAACACAGCAAGCCAGGCAGGATCAGGAATTGGAGAAGTCACGTTTCAGATGTAACCCTTCTTTAGGGCTAGGGGTGGTGAGGTGGGGATAGGTGAACACACGTAGAGGGTACAACCTGGTTTGTCGATGGGGCCTCCTCCATTGCCACAATGAAAGAAGCCACAAAGTGGAGGAACTACACCTCCTCTTCCTGGGCAGCCTACAGCCTGGAGGACTCAACATTGAGTTCTCCAATTTCAAATAACCTCCCTTCCCAGGCCCTGCCCCTCCCTTCCTCTGATGGACCCTTCATTCTAACTACCAACTGGATTCATTCCAACCAGGTTGTACCCTCTACCTGTGTTCACCTATCTCTATCTCATCACCCTGCCCCCTCAACCCCTTTATCTGCAGCTCCCCTTAAACCCGCCCTCAGTCCTGAAGAAAGGTTGCAGCCGAAACATTGACTTCTCCACCTTCTGATACACAATAAGTAAGCTGTTGAAATTCAGTAGTAGCCATCAAGTACAGCACAGGCAATGTCTCCAGAGTCAGATAATCCAGTTAATGTGTTAAACAAACAGTTCAATTTTATACTGTACTATTCCTTAAGGATTTTTCTTCATTGGCACATTTCCAATACAATTAATTAAACAGGTCAGTTCTAGGACAGAGAAGAAATGTTACAGATCTTTCAATATTTTTGTATTGTTCAGCAAGAAATCTTTTTATCTTTCACCCTGAATTTAGAGGGCCCACTATAAATAAAATGCTTAAATAATAATGGTTGATTCTGAAGAATTTTTTTATTCAATCAAGTTCTGAGAAGACAATAGTAAAAGACATGTAATAGTGATCAAAAATTAACAAGGCTTGAATTTACTTTTAAATAAAATTCTAAGGTTTTGATCTGACATTGCTCAGTTGAAACCCAATAATTTTAAGTAACTTAAGTATTTATATCACTGTTGGTGTGTATGGATGGGAGAAATAAGGGATGGATGTAGTTTCGTGTCTGAGCTATTTGAGAAGCTAGGTTAAACACTCAGTCATTTAACTGTCTGGAATGCAATCTGTGCTATGAGCATTCCTTTGGTTTTGGTTTATACGGAATGCAGATTTGACAAAGAAATAGTCAAATGTATTCTACTCAAACTTTTCATTTGCTGTCTCGAATGTGCATATTTTATTAACTTAAACTGGGTATGGCCATTGTCTACAACTGTAAACAGGTCAGTTTAAAGATGTCTCTTTACCAGTTTAATTTGATTTGATATTGTTTGACGAAACAAAACCAGAAGCATCAGTAAAGGGTGCAAAGTTTGAAATTTGATGTCCAAGTAGTCTGTTTCTACTTTGTGAATTCTGTTCAAATTTCTATGTTGTGGGATAAACGTTCAGTTGTATGCCGAAAATCATGTTTACTTAGTACAACACTTCAATAAAACTTAGGCATCATTAAGATATTGAACAATTTTCAGGGATTTCTAATTTAAATGCTGTTGTTATTCTATTGCAGTATATTTAGCAGCATGTGGAGAAACACTGAATATTGACTTCTCATTACCTTTCAATGACTTTGTGCCTGAAACTTGCAGCACAAAATTTTGTTTGAAGGTATGTTTCACTTTATTTTAAATAGTGACTCTAACAATTGTTTAGTATTACTGTCAATGCGACAACATGTAACATTGCAACGTAGTAGCCTCACACAATGAGAAATTGTCAACTACTGTTTGAATAGCAAGTGTATGGAGCCTTGACTTCAAACACTGAAAAATTGAAGTTTGTCAATGTTTTACGGGTAATTCCATGGCCTTTAAGATTAACATAGCATTTGATCAATGATGGCATCAAAATGCCCAATCAAAACTGCGGTCAATAGGAAATGTGGAGGGGATATCTCTGTCAGGGTTAGAGTCATACCTAATGCAAAAGAAGATGGTTGAGCCTTTTGGATGTTAATGATCTCAGTCTTAGAACATCATTGTTGGAGTTCCTCAGGGTGATGTTGTAGGCCCAACTATCTTCAGCTGTTACATTCAACCAAAAAACTGCTGGAGATCTGAAACAAACAAAAGCTTAAATTGCTTTGGGAAACTTAGTGGATTTTTCAGCATCTGTAGAGAGAAAATAGTCAATGTTTTGAGTCCTGTGACCCTTGTTTAGAACCAGGACTTAAAATGTTAACTCTCTTTTCTCTCCACAGATGCTGCCAGAGCTGCTAAGTTTCTACAGCAGCTTTAGCTGCAAAATAATACTTTCTATACACCAAAACTTAGAAGTGGGGATGTTTGCTGATGATTATATAATATTCAGCGCCATTTGATTTCCTCAGACACTGAAAGAGCCTGTGTTCATATGCTGCAAGGTAGCGCTCTGGTTTGAGCGGATAAGTGGCAAGTAACATTTGTATCACACCAGTATCAGGCAATGATTATCTCTGACAAAAGTGAATCTAACCATTACTCCTGGACAGTCAACGGAATTACCATCACTGAATGCCCATCACCAATATTCTTGGGGTTACCATTGACCATATACTGAACAAATCCTATATTCCCGTTGTTGCAGTAGCAGTGTTTGCTACCTGCAAGATGCACTGAAGTAACACACTAAGGTTCTTTAGACAGCATCAGTAACATCTCCAACCTTTTGAAGAAAGAAAATGCAGGTAAATGGGAATCCCATCATCTTCGAGTTCCCCTCCAAGCTGTATGCCGTCGTGACTTTGAACAATATTGCTGTTCCTTCATTACTGCGGTCAAAATCCTGAAGCTCCCTTTATAACAGCACTGTGTAAGTAAACCTTGAAGACTAGCTAGTTCAGGAAGGTACTCTACCTCCTGCACCACCTGAAGGGCTGTTAGTGACAGGCAATAAATGCCGGTTAGTCTGCAATGCATACATTCCATGAATGAATGAAAAATAAGTACCTAATCAAACATTAATCTTGTCCTAGTGCAGTAAAGGATCATTCAGAGTTGTGAATAGAAACATAGAAACTAGGAGCAGAAATCGGCTATTCGGCCCTTCGAGCCTACTCTGTCATTTACCATGATCATGGCTGATCTTCTATCTCAATGCCATATTCTTGCTTTCTCTTCATACTACTTTATGCCTTTAAAGTCTATTTTTAAACAAAGACTGTCTTTTTCTTCAATGTATTCAGTGATTTGGCCCTTTCAGCCTCTGTGTAGAGAATTCCACAGGTTCACTACCTTTTGAGTGAAGAAATCTTTCCTCATCTCCTCTAAATGGTTGAGCCAGTATCTGCCCTGCCTGGCTCTTGACTCCCCAAACAGGAAAATCATTCCTCCTTCATCTAGCCTGTCCAACTGTGTTAGAATTTTATATGTTTCAATCAGATCCCCTCTCATCCCCCGAAACTCCTACAGTGAATACTGTTCAGTTGAACCAATCTCTCTACCATCCCCAGTATCAGTCTAGTGAACCTCAGCTGTACTCCCTCTCGGGCCAGTACTTCCTTTCTTATTTTGGAGGACAAAAACTGTGGTCTCCTTAAGGCCCTGTATAAGGCATACCTATTTTTGAGCTCAAAAGCTCTTGCTATGAGGACCAATAAAGCATTTTCCTTCCTAATTGATTGCTGCCCCTGCCTGTCTACTTTCGTTGATGTACAGGACCACCCAGATCCCTTTGTACATCCACACTTCCCAATATACTGCCATTTAAATAGTGCTCGCTCTTTGATTTTCACTCTAAAGTATACATCTTCATCTTTAACCACATTGTACTGCATCTGTTATGTTTGGTCATTCACTCAACTTGTCTAAATCACCTCGAAGCCTCCTTGCTACCTGCTCACAAATTCCTTTCCTGTCCAGTTTTGTCATCAACGAGCTTGGAAATACTGCATTTGGTTCCTTCACTGGGGCCATTTATTTGCATTATGAATAGCCAGAACCCAAGCACTGATTCTTACAGTAGCTGCCTGCCACTCCGAACAAGACCCATTTATTCCCACTCTTTGTTTCTTGTCTGTCAACCAAATGTCCATGCCAATAATTACCTCCAACCAATGTGCTTTAGCTTTGCCTAATAATATGTTATGAGAGAACTTAATCAAAAACCTTTTGAAAATCCAAACACACCATATCCACTGTTAGTGCTGCTTACTTCAATTCTACTCTTACTGGATCCTTGGTTTCCTAATATTTCTTCGTTATTTTGTGACACAGAACAGAAGTATGTGTTCAACTCTCTTGCCGTTTCCTTCTTATCCAGTCCTGAATATTCTTAAGATATTTTGAGGTTGCTGGGTTTGTTGCTCCTATATTTCACCCTAAAGTGAACGTTTGGGTTTGTAATGTCATCAATTCTATTTTAAATGCCCTCACTGCCTGTGCTGTAGATTTACCCAGAAATAGTTGTTCCCAGTGTACTTTGGCCAGATCCTGCTTTCCCTAAACCAAAACCGTTTTTGCAGACCATTTCTCCCTTTTTCCCTAACAAACTTAAAATGAATGGTGTTTGTGCTTGCCATCACTAAACTGCTGTCCCACTCCCACCTCAAACACCTCTTCCCTATTCGACCTGAAAACAGAAATTAGTGGAGAGCCTTAGCAGGTCTCGCAGCACCTGTGGACAAGGCAGATTTGATATTTCAGGTCGAATAACGTTACCTCCCAATGCAGCTATGTCTGCATCCAATCCTGGCCACCAGACAACTTCTCGTCAACATCTTCATTTTGGAAATCCCTGAATGAACCTGGTGGAGTTCAGCCAGTATCTGTCAGCAGTCTTTGCTCAGGGCAATCGCTCTTGCTCCCCATATTAATTTGCTATCCTCTACTGTGAATTGGTCTATCCGAGTCCAAAAAGGTTTCCATTCTGGTCTCCCTCATCATCAGCTGTTTTGGTTTTATCAGGACTCGATCTTTCTGTGTTCAAAGTCTGCTTTCGTCAGCTGTGACTGGAAGTGTATTCAGAAAATTTTAAAACCATTATGGACTATTCCATTGGTGATATCACTAGTGGTTTATCTACTTAGCCAGTTTTGAAAGGGTCATTGGACCCAAAACATTAATTCTCATTTCTCTCCACAGATGCTGCCAGACCTGTGAGCTTTTCCAGTAATTTCTGTTTTTGTTTCCAAAATGGTATATCTTTCAGAGATGAGGAAGGCCACAGGGGGATTCCTGCATTACCTGCCTTTCTTTACTCTCCCTCATGATCACCCTTTCTCTCTGTTCAGCTTTCAGCTGAAGTGTGCAATGTGACCACTTCACTGAACATGTCGACAACAGTCTCAGCATTTCACATGCTTCACAGCAAGTTCACGTACTGCTCAGCTCTGAAATGTAGTTAGGCTGATGGCTGCACATGTGATTGCCAGGAACATTAAAAATGCAGACCTTTATTTCACTCTACGTAGTCCTGCTGCATTGAAAAGTCCTTGTCTTATGTTTTTTGAGGCCTTACTTTAAGTCTTAACTTGACTTCCCTGACATCACTTCTATTATCTTATTACATTGACCTTGAGTTTCTCAGTTAAATCCAAACTTAGTCACTTGTTTAAAAAAGTAGGCTTTCTAATTTACAGCAATTTGTAAATAATCCCAAGAGCAGTTTCTTACTAACTAATTAACTTTGCTTTCCTGTGATATCACTTTGTTTTTTGTCACTCTGTTTCGAACTGAGCACTGGGTGCTCCCTTGTAGGTCCCACTGCTTTCCTGACTCTCGAGGCAAATAGAGTAGGCCTCAAGTATTGGCCCTAATTTATATACTTTCACTCCGCACTGCTTCCTTGCGTGTCCCACTGACTGTCTAACTCTCAAAGCAAGTGACCTAGGCCTGAAGCATTGGCCTTGACTTTATATACCCTCAATCCGTGCTGCTCCCTTCATGACAAGAACTAACTGTAGGGCGCTCTTCCCAGACTGCTTAAAGATTGGTAGATTTCCTTCCTAAAGAACATTGGTGAATCAGATGGGGTTTTATGACAAACAACAGTGATTAATTCTTTGGACTTTGGATCTTTAATTCATCATCTGAGATTCTTTGGAATTGCATAGTCAGAGTATTAAGGATACTACATGGTTGAGTAAAATCAGCATCAAAATGAATAGATTTTTGTGTGACCGGGGAAGTGAGGGATATGGGCATATAAGAGGAGTTGAGGCATGCGATCCTATTGCACATATGTGTAGTGAACAGTCCACTCCTGTCTTTTTATTTTAAATGTGTGGCACAATTACTGCGCTTAATGGGATAGATTCAGAATTGAACCAGCTTAGAAGGGGGCATCCTTGAAACAGAATAGGCTATAGCTGTAAAGGAATCATTTTTAACCCAATCGATAATCTCAAAGCCCAACATACCTCTCACTTTGCTGTTACAAGTAAGCCAATGAAGTCTGCTTGTTTGCCACCTTAACCACCATCATTAATGTTGACTACTTCCATAGTTAGAGCACTGTGTTCTACATACTTTTTACATTTCAGCATCTTGCCAACCCTCCTCCAAGTGCATCTTTAAAATCTGTAATTTGTAAGGTCTAGAAGGATAAGGTCAGCAGCTGCAAGGAAATACAGCCACTTGCAAATTTTCTCTCTATGCCACTAAACATCCTGACTTGGAACTATATTGTTCATCCTTCACTATTATTGAGTAGAATTCTGTAATTCTTTCCTGATTCCTACACCAGATGGACTGCAGTGATTCCAAAATGTGGCTTAGCACCATCTAGAGGGTAATAAGGGATGGTTAACCAATGTTGGCCGTTTGAGGCCCTGATTAGCTTAAATTCACATGTAATCACAATCTAATATTGATAGACCCATATACAAAAAATGAGGGTGTTGACTTTGCTATATAATAAATTGTAGTCTTGACATCTGTCTTGCACCTGCTCAGACTTGCTGAGACATAGATTACATTACAGTGTGGAAACAGGCCCTTCGGCCCAACAAGTCCACACCGACCCGCCGAAGCGAAACCCACCCATACCCCTACATTTACCCCTTACCTAACACTACGGGCAATTTAGCATGGCCAATTCACCTGACCCTGCACATCTTTGGACTGTGGGAGGAAACCGGAGCACCCGGAGGAAACCCACGCAGACACGGGGAGAACGTGCAAACTCCACACAGTCAGTTGCCTGATGCGGGAATTGAACCTGGGTCTCAGGCGCTGTGAGGCAGCAGTGCTAACCACTGTGCCACCGTGCCGCCCACATCTGTCCTGCCTCAGCTCATTTATAGTTGAGACCCTCAATTCTACTTTTATGACCTCTGGACTTACCTCTGGAATGTCTCTGAAGTTCCTCCCACCTTCCATAAACTTGAGGTCTTTCAAATTTCTGCAGACTGTAATCTAACTCATAACATTGCCTTACTGATCACCTCTGTGCTCGCTGGGCTACACTGGCCTCCGTTCAATCAATGCCTCCATTTTGAAATGTTCATTCTGTTTTTCAGTCCTTAGTTGGCCTTTTGGATACCTTTCAACCTAACACCCTCCAGTTGTACAGCCATGTGTGCTATTCCAATCCTGACTACACCAGTGGTGCCTCCCCCTACTGAGATCCTAAGCCTGGAAATCCCTAAGCATCTCATTCTCTATACTTTTTAAAGATGGTCCTTAAAAGCTATTTCTTCAACCAAGCTTTTGATAATCTTGATTTGTCTCAAACTTTATCTTGTAATCCTCCTATGATACTTCTTAAAAGGTTTAACTATGTTAAAGATTACAAACCAACACAGCTGTTATTGTATAAAGTTAAAAATCATACAACATTAGGTTATAGTCCAACAGGTTTAATTGGAAGCACTAACTTTTGGAGCGCTGCTCTTTCATCAGGTGGTTGTGGAGGACACAATTGTAAGACACAGAATTTAGAGCAAAAGTTTATAGTGTGATGTAACTGAAATTATATATTGAAAAATACCTTGATTGTTTGTTGAGTCTTTCATCTGTTAGAATACGATGATAGTTTCACTTCTTTCATATGTAAATCACAAAACTTTTTTTTTAAAAGTTACATTCTCAGGTTAACTGTAACAATTGGTGTCAGCCAGATAAGATGTTGGAGGTGTTAGCTCCTGATGAAGGAGCGGTGCTCCGTAATCTAGTACTTCCAATTAAACCTGTTGGACTATAATCTGGTGTTGTGATTTTTAACTTTGTACACCCCAGTCCAACACCAGCATCTCCAAATCATGACTACATGTGGAAAGTAATGTTTTTCTCTGTCTATTATGAAGGAGTTACAGATGAAAATTAGGAAGAGGCTGAGGATAGATCCTTGAGAAAGCATGATTATGCGGGAGTAGAAAGAGAAAGCATTGTTAGGGATACTTTATTAGGATTGGATAGGTAAGAATCTGATCAGGTGAGAGCAGTCACACCCAGCTGGACAACATTGATGAGGTATTGGTAGGTGATGTGTCAAGAGCTGCCGTCAACAAGGGTGAGATGGAATTTTAGTCACAAATGACATCTTACATGATTGAGGAGAAAGTGAAGACCACAGATGCTGGAGAGCAGAGTCGAGAGTGTGGTGCTAGAAAATCACAGGAGGTTAGACAATGTCGAAGGAGCAGGAGAATCAATGTTTGGACATAAGCCCTTCATTCCTGCTCCTTGGATGCTGCCTGACCTGCTGTGCTTTTCCAGCACCACACTCTCGACTCTGACATGATTGACATCAATTAAAGCATAACAAAACATTTTCTTTCTTGACTTTAATGCAGTATTACTTTGTTTTGCTTTGTGTTTCACCAAAGTAAAGTCAGTCGGCATTATAATCAGATTGTTTGCTTAGTTGGCTCAACTGGTAGCACTATTCAACTGGAATGCAATATTTGTACATTCCCTCTACACTTCAGGGTTTGAGTAATTAATTTGACCTAACTGAAGGGCCTATTTCAATGGTGTATGACCCTATGACTTTGACAACTTCAGAAAGATATTAAGGAGTGATGCTACTCTTTAGATAAAATGCTAAGTGAAAGAATTGTTTATCTACACTAACAGTTTGGGGTATATTAGAATTTTTTGGCAATATCTAATAAATGTTTTTTCATGGTTTGGTAGACTGTATTTTTCTCTGAACCTCTGCCATTCAAAATGGCTCAATTAATTATTTAACTTGCTGTTATTTGTGCCATTCTTTTGTGTTTATTATGTAACCGTGGTCTCCACTAAAAATGATATTTAGTCAGTGTACTTTGCAAGAATGCAGTTTGAGGGGAAATTAATGTGGGCGCTGTGTTTGTGGGGTGGAGGTGGAATACAACATATGCATGAGAGGAGAATACAGAATGATTACTAAAGTGAATGCTCATTAACAGAGGTATTGCCATTGAAATTGTATCCATTAATGTTGGTTGGCACTTAGCAGCTGGGCTTTTTAAAATTTTAAACTAGGTATGTTGACTGTTTACAGGGTATTGTGCTGAGAAATTAACCAGTGAATGGCTATCACCTATTTGGTTGAATTGAAATAGGTGTGTATACATGCAAAGAACAGGGCCCTACGTATTTATATATGTAGCTTCCATTACAACCACAGGCACCACGCTACAAGCCCAGCTGACAATCTTAAATTGATTATAAGTATAGTTTCTCACTTTTTCAAGGTTATCCTACAAATGTTGACCAGTTGTAGAATCCTGTGTAACATTCAATGGGGCTGTTCAGTGTAGTCAATGCATTGCTTGTGAATACTGAAGCGATGTGCTGTTTGATACAGTCTGCTAGTTTTTGGGATATTTGGCCTACTGCGCCTGAAGTTCAGACAGCACATAACTCACTTGTGTGATAGGAAGAACATCTTTTAAATTGCTAACACCACTTGTGTTTTACTCTTGCATTTTTTAGAAATACTCATGTTCTCTACCACCAAACATTTTGCATAATTATTTTACATTTGCAGGCAGAAAATCTGGATTTACGTTTATTTCTACCAGACTGCCATCCCAGTAGATACTCCACATTTACGTTAGTAAATGATTCCCAGGCTAACAAGTTAACTCCTCAAACCTCCTCTTCATCTGAGACACAAGCTACACTTAAAATGGGAAAACTAAAATGGCGCAATGTTACTCAGCCAGAGTAAGTATTCATTTTATATCTATTTTTGTTTAATGTCCTGTAGACTTTAATGGAATTAAAATAATACTTTCAGGACTTCTGTCATTTGCTTATTATTTGAAGAGCGCTTTCATTTTCTTCATTTTACTGTTTATTTCTGCTGTTTGTGTTCGATTTTACAATCCTGGAAAATAATTAAAATATTGCTTTTCTTTTTCAACTTTACCATATTATAACGATTCTGTCTAGTATTAATGTACTGTGGTTTAGAATTTGGGAATTTGTACCAGTATTGTTTTAATGATAAAGCTTCTTTTTTACTGTTTGAAGAGATCATTTGATTTGATTTTGATACTAATGTTGCATGTACTCAAGTACAAAAGTACAGGAAAACAATAAAAAGTGTAGAATGTATAAGATCATTGTCAGAAGTTTAAATTGTTTATGGAAAATTGGATTCAGAATTGAGTGAAAATTCATGGACTGGATATCCAAAGGTGCAAAATTTTCAGAACAGAACCATGGGAAGAAAGGATGTTATTGCTAAGCAAGAATGCCAATACAGAATAAAACAGTAACATATTCCTTGGTGGTAATCGGGAAAAGTAACTTTTGCAGTAATAAGGAATCTGGTCACATGCCTGCCCTGTGGCTACCACCTTTTCTGAAAGATTTTTCATTTTGGATACTGTTGGGCGAGATGTAGCATGAGCCAAGTTTGTGGCATTAGGAGCTGTTTAGCTGTAAAGGAAGGGAGGAGAAAAAAGGCAGAGAAGCAATAGTGAAAGGGGGACAGATAGACATTTCTGTGACTGCAGACACAACAACCAGATGGTATGTTGCTTTGCTGGTGGCAGGCTCAGGGTTGTCATTGAATGCCTCTAGGACATTCTGAAGGGGGAATGAAAAAAGCCAGAGATCCTGATCCATGGTGGTACTAATGACAGGTGAAAAGCAGGATGCAATCTTACTGGCAGATTGAAGAGAGCTAGGAAATAAAAACTATGTCTCAATGGTAGTGGTCTCAGGATCACTGTCAGTGCCATCTGCTAGCAAGATGGGGTATAGGAGAATAGACCAGTTGAATGTGTGGCTGGAGAGATGGTGCCAGAGAAGCATTGGGAACAATTCTGTAGAAACTGAAATATGTGTGGATTGGATTGCAGAAGAACCGGGATAAATATCCACTCAGGGCTGTTCGCTAGTTCTGTTTGGACGCCTTTAAATTAGAGTGGCAGGAAGCTGAGTGAAGCAAAGAAAAATGGAAATGAAAGGTAGAAAACCATGATAAGCCATAGCGCCAAAAAAATCTAAAGCATCAAAACAGTGAGTCTAAAAATCCTTTATTGCAACTGCTCCGTGCATTCAAATAAGGTTCCTGAATTAACAATGCAAATAGCTGTAAAGGGCTACAAAATGATTACAACTACAGAGACTGTGGGGTGACCAAGCTGGGAACTGAACATCCAAGGGTAGTCATCTTTTAGGAAGGACGGACAAAAACAAAATGAAGTGGGTGGTATTGTTAGTGAATGTTGAAGTCTGTGTAGGAGTGAGAAAGAACATTGGTACAGGAAATCCTAGACGTGGAATCTGTCTGGATGGAGCTAAGAAATAATAAGAGGCAAAACCTTAGTGGGAGTTGTCTATGGGCCTCCAAACAGTAGTGGTAAGTTAGCTGATGGCTATAAACAGGGAATTAGAGATGCATGTAATAGTGATGCCATAGTATTTGTGGGTGACTTGTGTCTGCATACAGACTGGGCAAACTGAATTAGCAATAATGCTGTGGTGGAAGAGCTCCTGGAGCATGAATACATTTTTTTTTCAGAACCATGCAATGATCAACAACTAGGGAACAGGCTATCCTAAATTTGGTCTTGTTAAATGAGAAGAGTGTTAATTAATGACCTTTGTTCTCCGATGTTCTTCAGGAAAAAGTGCCCATAACATGGTACATTTCTCTATATGGATAAAGAATTAAGTACCAATCCAAAACTTGTTCCTAAATCTAAACAAAGAAAATGTTGAAAGTCTGAATGTTAGGCAATCCACAATCCACTGGGTAACTTTATTAAAAGCATGATAGCAGATAGACAATGGTTAATATCTAAGGAATAAATGCTTGCATTGCAACAGTTGTATCTTCCTTTCAGATGAAAAAACACAACAAGAAGAGAGACCTAACCGTGGCTAACTAAATAAATTAAGAATTGTATTAGATTCAAAGAGAATCATAGAAGGTTGCTCATAAAAAGTAGCAAATCTGAGGACTAGATTCAGCAAAGGACGACGAAAAGGTTGATTAAGAGGGGGAAAATGGAATGAGTAAACTTGAAAAGAATATAAAAGCAGATTGTAAGAGCTTTTGGAAGTATGCAAAAAGAAAGTGCAATACATTTAAATATAGGTGCCTTGCAGTCCAAAACAGGAGAATTAGTAATTGAAAACAATAGAAAATTGGCTGGCAGGTGTAAGAGACTAAGATTAAAGGGGTTGTTTTCAGAGTGAAAAGTGGATGGTCAGTGCTTGGGCTCAGGTATCAAAATAAAGTGACCATTACACACCATCATTCTTAGCCACTAACAGTCCCCATTAACAGCTATTCACTGTCCCTGCCAGATCATTGTCCACTCCTTCATATGTCCAACTGCTCTTCTCTTTCTTTGGGCTCTACCCCCACTTATCGTTTACTCCTTACCCCCTCTGCACATAAGTCAACATTTTCTTAGCTACCATCAGTTCTGAGGAAAAGTCACCCGACCCAAAACGTTAACTCTGATTTCTCTCCACAGATGCTGCCTGACCTGCTGAGCTTTTCGAGCAATTTCTATTTTTAGCTCAGATTAAGGAATTTATTGTGTGGTTCAGAGTGGACTGCACGGAAAGCTTTTTCATCACTGAGGCACTGCTACTAGTACTAGGGAGAGCGAGAGCTATTCTAATTGGGATGGGCTGTGCTTAAAGTGCAGTGTTACTATGAAGCAGTGTCTTGGGGAATCAAATAAACAGGGCTATGAATTATACTTTAACTAAAAAGGTTCAGGTGAAGGGAGATTTATAAATCTAAAGAGGGAAGATGAGTAACACAGGACAAAATGTGCAAAGCTTATTGGTGAATGGGGTTCATGCAGAGTACCATTGTAAAACAAAAGCAAAATTTAAAAGCTATTCAGTTGAATGCACACATGTTCATAATGAGGAAGGTAAATAAGTGACACAAATAGAGATAAATGATTTGCATTTAGTCGCCATTACAGACATAATTAGAAAGTGACCAATGAATAAATATTTCCCAGTAATTCAGTGTTTCAAAAAGACAGTGCGAATGGGTAATGAAGAAAAATAGCCCTGGTAATGAAGATTTACATAAGGACATTAATGAGCAAGAATTTTGGAAATAGAATGAATATGGTGGAATTTAAGAATATTAAGATTCAGAAAATCATAGTGCAAGATTGTTTATAGGTGTGCTATTAGTAGAACAGAACATTAACTGAAAAATAATTTGAGCTTGTAGCAAGGATAATGCAATAATTTTGACACTGTAATGGCACAGCTATTCTGTAGCACGAATTAGTAGAATGCTTTTTCCACAGTTTCTGGGACAATACATTGTGGAATGAACTCAGGATAAAATTATCTTAGATCAAGAATTGTGCAATAAAGTAAGATAAATTAGTAATCTTATAATAAAAGATCATTTGGGACAAGGAGATCATAATAGAATTAAATTTCAAATGAAGGTGACATATTATGATCTCAAAGAATTTAAAGAAGGTCATGTATATATGAATGAGAAGAAATATATATTTGCGTAAATAGACAAAACTGTATGGCGGAAAATAAGTAGGAAGGACCTCTCAAAAATCCATTCAAAGTCTCTAGCAAAAATACAAAAACTCAGCAAGGAAAGTCCATCTGTGGCTAATTAAAGAAGTTAAGGATGGTAGTTCTGAAATAAAAATCTACAGTGTTGCAAAGGATTGTAAGCTTGATGGTTGGGAGAATTTTGGAAACCAGCAGAAAGCAGCCAAATTGTTTGTAGAAAAAATAGAACAGAACCAGAGACAAAAATATCCCAGAATATCAAACAGATTGTAAAAGCTCTTACAGATAGATAAGTAAGAAAAAGAACTGCAAAAGTAAATGTTGATCTCTTGGAGGCAGAGAGAAGTTATATTTTTATAAGGAAATAATTGAAGCATTGAGCACATTTTGTAATTGTCTTCACGGTAGAAGACACAACAAAGGGACTAAAAGGTAATATGAAGACAGAAAATGTAGAGGAGAAACCTAGGACTGAAAGGTGACAAATCTCCAGGACCATAAGAGCTAACTGCAGGGATAGTGGATGTGTTAGTTATAATTTTCTAAAACTCTAGATTCTAAAACGGAAGTAACTTAAAAACTGAGAATTACTGGCCAGTTTGCCTGACATTAGCTGGTGAAAAATTGTTGAAATCGAACATTAAATATGTTATAGCAATGCATTTATAAAAATATGATCAGAGTTACCATTAATTTACAAAACAGAAACTGTGCTTGACAAAATTATTAAAATTTTTTGAGGATGTAACTCTCAGGATAGGGATTTCTGGAAGTTATTCAATGAGGTGTTAGACCTCCTTGAACAGCAGATAAGGATTTGTGGATTTGAGAGTAGTATATTAGCGTTGGTAGTGGATTTGTTTTTGAATAGGAGTAAAAGTTGACAGGCTATAACGAGTGGAGTGCTAGGGTATCCTTGACTCAACATCTCCATTAATTACTTAACTGTAGAGACAGTATGATGTACATAAGTATGCTGATTATAGAGTTAGGTATGAATCTAAACCATAATGGAACAAAATGTTTGCAAAAGGAATAGGTTAATGGAGTGGGTCATCAGATGGCAGTGTAGAATAATGTGAGAAGTGCTGGTTGTAAAAATATGGAGATTTTTTTAAAAAGGCATGGAACCCATATGTAAATGTTCAGATAGTCTTGTGTATACTTACATAAGGAAGTTTAGAATATTAGCATGCAAGTCTAATAAATAATTAGGAAGACAAATTGGATGTTATTATACCTAATTATACCATACCTGGAATACTGTAAATAGTTTGAGATTTCATATCTAATGCTTAATATACTTTTCTTGGTGGAGGTACAGTGACAGTTCATGATATTAGTTTCTAGGATGAGAGGCTGAGTAAATTGGGCCCATACTACATAGAGCTTAGATGGATGAGAGTTTATGCAAGATTTTGTAGGGGCTTGATTATAGTGGTGCTGGAAAAGCACAGCAGGTCAGGCAGCATCCGTGGACCAGGAAAATCAACGTTTCGGACAAAAGCCCTTCATCAGGAATTCCTGATGCTGCCTGACCCGCTGTGCTTTTCCAGCACCACAATAATCTTGACTCTAATCCCCAGCATCTGTAGTACCCATTTCTGCCCTTTTGTAAGGCTTTGACAGGACAGATATTTCCTCTGACTGAAGAACCAAGAGTAATGGGGCACAGTCTCAGAATAACAAGTTAATCATTTAGAATTGCGATAAAAAAATTCTTCACTTTATTGTGAATCTTTAGAATTGCTATGGTAAACTGAAATCAGAAGATTTTGATTTATCGGGGAATCGCGGATATGGAGAACTGCAGGAAAATGAAGATGTGTTAGAAGATTAGTCATAATCATATTAAATGTTAGGACAAGCTTGAGGGGCTGAATGGTTTATGTCTGCTTTTATTTCTTGAGTTTCTTTTCATTTATTTGTAATGTGGGCATTGCTGAACAGACCAGTTGTTGTGAATGCAAGTAATGTTACCCTTCATGGTAACATTGGACAAATAAGATCCAACAAAGAAATCTGGCTTGATTTTGTAGTTCGTTATTCTGGTAGTTAGTTGCTGAATGCATTCATAGGAGGATGTGAAAGTAGTTTTAACATGAGCAGAAGTTTATATGTATATATGTATGTAATTTAGTTTGAAAAAAAGCAAAGACATAAATTTAACTTTTTTCCCAGTAATTTTTTTTTAACTTATTCAATCCCAGAGAGACATCATTCATATCTTAATTCTTTCATTTTTTTGTTTAACTGACTCTTCCCAAATTTCCTTTTTGGATTGCTGAATTGTTTTAATGTGACTTTCAAGTTCATATGGCCTGAACCTCCTTTCAGTTCTGCTAGCCTAAGTTGTTTTATTTCAATTCTGATGGCTTGACAACTTTTACATAAATTCTCTCAGTTTGAAGACTTTGTAAACTAACCTGTCCTTTTGCAAGGATAAAACTATTCTCCTGAACTGAAACCATATTCTTCTGTTAGAATAAAAATGCAACCTGATTCTTCTGAACCAAACTCAAACTAAGTTGCACTGTACCCTAATCATCTGTTTCTTCTGTATGTTGTAAACTCAAAAGTGCAAACATTTCATCAGTTAGCACCATAGTCATCTGTCTAGGTACTTACTAAGTCACAGTCCTTGGGATTATGTATTTAGGTCATTTTTACAAATATCAGTTTGATTTTACTGTTGTAAAAAAGTTATTTTCACAAAATTGAAATCAAAATCCTTCATGCTTTACTCTAAAAATTCAAAATTCCTAAATGATGATGGTATATATCATACGTCATATTGCATAGCGTTTGTTGCCCATCCTTAATTATCCTTGAACTGAGTGATTGCTGACCATTTCAGAGGGCAGTTAAGTGTCAACAAAATTACTGTGGGTATGGAGTAGAGACCAGGACAGGTCTGCAGATTTCCTGCTCAAAATAAATCAAGATAGGTTCTGACAAAAATTTAAAGTAGTTTTCATGGTCACCATCACTCAGACTAGTTTTATATTCCAGTTTGATTACAGCGGCCGTGGAAGATTGAGTCTATGACCCCCCCCCCCCCCCCCCCGAATATAAGACTGTGCCTTGGGATTACAAGTCAAGTGACATTACCACTACACCACTGTCTCTTCTCTCTGTGCCCCCCTCTCCCAAACAAAATTGAATTGGAATACTTGAGACTGCAATATCAGTTTGTAATGCCCCTCAAGGCAATTTGACATCTCTAATTTACTTTTGATTATTTCCTGGATATGTTGCAGTTTTCTTTTTGGTAGTATTCCTTATTCCTTACCATAGCATTTTTATTGAGGTACCACATTTAAAATATCCCTCCAGCTTCTGTGAGTGCAACCACACGTATCATTTTTCTGACCTACATTTATTGATGAATGTGTTTGTTGTACTACAGATTTGTCCGTGGTCTAGATTAGAGTGGTGCTGAAAAAGCACAGCAGGTCAGGCAGCATCCGAGGAGCAGGAAAATTGACGTTTCAGGCAAAAGCCCTTCATCGGGAATAGGGGTTTCAACATTTTGAGGGTACTCTGACCTGTTGTATTACTTGTACTTGCTTTCATGTGAATTCCATATGTTAAAAATTTTGTGATTCACTTGCTTTATTAATTTCCCTTAGTAATTTTGTTTCCATCTATACTAATAATGCCTACTTTTCTGTGATCACAAATTCAGGTGTGTTTTTCTAAATCTAAATATGTTTAATAGTTGATTAGCCAAAGCAGATCATTATTAGATATTTCTGGACATACTCTGTCAGCAGCGGTATCTGCCTACTAATCATAATCTATTTTGTTTTGTTTGTGTATTTCCTAAATAAGTGCATGCCTTTGAAAATATGTGATGGAAACAGATTTATCCTACTCTCTGGTGCATTGCATAGATCTCAACATAAGCTGTTTGGATATTTATTACAGTCTATACAATCTCCAAGTTGAAAGTGATGATGACAATGAAGGAACAGTAAGGTGGAGTGTGGCTTAAAGGAGAACTTGAAGGTAGTGATGTTTTCATGCATTTGCTGTCATTACTCTTGTAGGTGTAGAAGAAAATGGTAGAGGAGATATGGTGAATTTCAGCAGTACGTCCAGTAAGTTTTATACACTGCTTTCATTGTGTTTCAGTGGTGGATGGGTATCCAAGCTTTGACCTGGATAGTATTGTGCTTCTTGAGTGTTGTTGGACCTGCACTCATTTAGACAAATGGGGAGTATTATTTCTTACACTCCCTATTTGTGCTTTATTGGTACTGGTCAGGTTTTAGGGAGTCATGGGATGAAGTATTCACTGCTGAATTTCTGCTTTTTAGCTACTATGAGTGTATGACTGATCAAATTCAGTTTCTGGATAATGATAACCTTCAGATGTTAATAGTGGGGGAAACTCAACAATGGTAATCCTATTGAATGTCAAGGGGAGTTGGTGGGTTTCGTCTTGTTGATCATTGCCTGGCACTTGTGTAATGCAGATGTAACATTACTTGTTAACCCAAGCCTGAATGTTGTCCAACTCTTGCAGGCGTGTGGATATGGACTACTTCAGTATCTTAGAAATTATGAATTGTGCTGAAGATTACGAAGACATGAGCAAAGATCAGCTATTTCTTGATGCTGTGTGGAATGAGTTAAATTGGCTGAACACTGGCATCTGTGAACTTCGGGATGTCAGGAAGATGCTAAGTTGGTTCATGCAATTGTAATTTTAGCTGAAGTTTTTTTCTGCTCACTCACTGGTTGCATGTGTTGTTGGCTAGACCAGCATTTCTGCCACCTTGAACTGCCATCTTGAACTGCTGCAGTCCATTTGGTGTAAGAGCACCCATAGTGCTGTAAGGGAATTTCAGGATTTTGATTTCACTATGTGAAGGAACAATTTTGGACATATTTCAAAGTCAGAATGCTGTGTGGGTTTGGAATTGAACTTGTAAGTGGCATTGTTCCAGATGAACTTGGAAGCATGGGCATAGCTTCAATACTTGGGTAAAATGGCACTGCTTCCTGAACATTTTGCGGCACTCTTCTCACCTTGTTGCAGCACACTGATTGAAAACTATTCCTACACAAGACACCTTTCATCCCTTTACTTGCAAATGCTTCAACTTTGTCTTGTACTCTGATGTGCTGGGCTCCCCCATTATTAAAAATGAGGATGTTTGTCAAGTTTCTCTTCTCAGTTGGTTGTTTATTTATTCACCAGCATTCGTGATTGAATGTGGCCAGACGGCAGAGCTCAGATCTGATCCATTGGTCGTAGGATCTCTTGGCTCTGTCTGTGGCATGTTGCTTTCACTGAGCCTTATTCAGGTAGTTTTGCACTGTAGCTTCAACATGCTGAAAGCTTAGGTCCTGCTACTTGTGTTAACATCTGATTATGTTCATAGTCCACTAAATAACGAGGTGGTAAATGTAACAAGGTAAACAGTTATTGGGAATTAGTTAGGAAATTGTACTTAAATGTCAAGGGACTCTGATGGTGCAGTGGTAATGTCTCTCCCTCTGAGCCAGGATGCTCAAGTTCAAGTCCCACCTGCTCCAGCTGTGTGTAATAATATCCCTGAACAGATCGATTTTGAAAAAAATGTAAATGTCACCTTTAGCTGACATTTCACAGCTCCAAACCAAAGTTGATAAAACAATCAAATAATGACATTTCAGGGAGGGTTCCAACAACATGAAGATCAGTCTTTGGCTCCACAAAGATGCAATGGTCATCCCTCCTGATGGTGTCAGTTAGATTGATGAGGACATGTTGAGGTAGGGTTTTCCCTCTTGCTGTTTCCCTTATCAGCTGCTGTAGAGCCAGTTTTGCAGCAGTGTCCTTTACGATTCAGTCAACTCAGTCAGTAATTATGGTGTCAAGATACTTCTGGTGATGAACATTGAAGTCCTCGGTGTTTCTTTCAATTTGTTTCCACATACAGGAATGTTGATTCACCACCTTGAGTGAAGATGGTGTGGTTTGAGTGGTAATAGTAAGTTTCTTTGTCCATATTTGACTTGATGCTGTGAGACTCCCCAATTTGTATAATCCTAAACTGTACAATTTAGATTACGTATAAAATAGATTTGTTTCTATATCATTGAATTACTGGAGTGACATATTTTTAATCTGTCTGTCTGTGACAGATAACCTTTAAGTGCTGACATCCTGCCACAATTGAGATATCTTACTTCATTACATTTCGCAGCTGAATTAGGGAAGTGCACCCACAGTTTAAAAGCAAAATACACTGTGACATTACATAATGATACTGTCTTTTTGAACAAGTGTCTACTGGTTAACTATTGAGTATGATGAAATGTTACTTCTATGCGTACATTCTTGTGTTTAGAATAAAGGGTGGCATTTTGTTCAGTAGTGATTTTTTTAAAGGTATTTTATAGTTAGAACTATTTTAAAAAAGAAAGCCATTTCCCACTGTCACTTTGACTTTCAGATAACCTGACCTTTTCCCAGTTGGAGGAACCAAACAATCTAGGGAAACTTCTGACAATAGCAATTGGCTCTAAATTATTCAGGACACACCTAAGCAGACAACTTCCCAACAAATTATGATAAGAACAGCATTGTGTGCTAACCAAACAAGTGCTTTGGAAGCTTTTTCCTTTACAGTCATTGAATTTACTTACATTTAAATGTTATGTTTTAAACACTGAATTCACAGGTGTGTTAAGAAGAAAAGCCATAAACTGCAGACATTAACAAATATGCATTGAAGTTAACAGTTTGCACGATGTCATAATTTGCACTTTATTTTAAACAAATTTGAAGTGTTTCTGTTTTCACTTTTTTGACCCATTAGCCAAGATGACAAGGAACAATAGCAATATAGGAGTGCAGGTTCATAGCTCCTTGAAAGTGGAGTCACAGGTAGATAGGATAGTGAAGAAGGCGTTTGGTATGCTTTCCTTTATTGATCAGAGTGTTGAGTACAGGAGGTGGGAGGTCATGTTGTGGCTGTACAGGACATTGGTTAGGTCACTGTTGGAATATTGCCTGCAATTCTGGTCTCCTTCCTATCGGAAAGATGTTGTGAAACTTGAAAGGGTTCAGAAAAGATTTACAAGGATGATGCCAGGGTTGGAAGATTTGAGCTATAGGGAGAGGCTGAACAGGCTGGGGCTGTTTTCCCTAAAGCGTTGGAGGCTGAGGGGTGACCTTATAGAGGTTTACAAAATTTTGATGGGCCTGGATAGGATAAATAGACAAAGTCTTTTCCCTGGGGTGGGGTGCCAGATCTAGAGGGCGTAGGTTTAGGGTGAGAGGGGAAAGATATAAAAGAGACCTAAGGGGCAACTTTTTCACGCAAAGGGTGGTATGTGTATGGAATGAGCTGCCAGAGGATGTGATGGAGGCTGGTATAATTGCAACATTTAAG
The DNA here is from genome assembly GCF_004010195.1 of Chiloscyllium plagiosum. Classification (NCBI taxonomy): domain Eukaryota; kingdom Metazoa; phylum Chordata; class Chondrichthyes; order Orectolobiformes; family Hemiscylliidae; genus Chiloscyllium; species Chiloscyllium plagiosum. Next base: position 4,312,338 of record NC_057741.1, read on the forward strand.
AGGCATTTGAATGGGTATATGAATAGGAAGAGTTTGGAGGGATATGGGCCAGGTGCTGGCAGTTGGGACTAGAATGGGTTGAGATATCTGGTCGGCATGGACGGGTTGGACCGTGGGGTCTGTTTCCATACTGTACATCTCTATGACTCTATGACTGTATGTCTTGATGCAGGTGTCCAATTAATGCTCACACTTATCATGGAAGGGTTAATTTTACTTTGTGGGCACAGTATGAAATATAAGAATGTGAATATACTTACGGAGCAAGAACGTTGTCAGTTTAATTGACAGGATTGCTGGTGAATCCTGCACAGAAATGTGACCAAGATATTGTCCTCAGCTGAATGTGATTGAAGTTATCAGAAAGAGTTGGAAAACACATTCTTGGTTTGAATAAGGCTGTATAAGGTGTGCTGTATGACTATGACTCTCTCTGACCTGGAGCTGCAGCAAGAATTGCAGTAAGGAATTTCAGTTAATTTTGGGGAAATTATGGCAAAACTAATAATGCATTGTGTACTTAGACATTTTTAAGCAACGACTGAAATTCACTTAATAAAGGAGAATTTTCTTTGACTCCTGCTCTCTGTATATTTTACTTATGATGTAGGGCATATACTGTTCCAGACCTTGCTTCAGGTGGTGCTGTCTTTTAGCAAAATGTGCAAAGAACACAATACTTGGTACAAATTACAAAGAATTGTTTGTTACAGTCAATGTTGGGCTAGATTTTGGGTTGTACAGGGAGAGTACTGAAGGGAAAATACACGAGGATTGGCAGGTGCCTCTTCACTCGAGAGAATTTCAAAGACATGCCTGAAATTTGTAAACATCACAATACAACACTTGGTTTGTACTTGGGTCTAGTGCTGCAATGAATTCTGAAGGAGTACATATGAATTTACCACAACTAAGAAGTGGATGCATAAGTAGGACCAGCAAGTTCCCCCAGCCTGCTCATGTGTTCATTAAGGTCTTAGCTGAAGTTTATTATATCAACAAACCTATCTATCCTATTGTACATACCTTGATTCCCTGACCGCTGAATAATCCACCAATCAAATCTCGAGTAGAATCAATGGTTCAGCCCCACAATTTCCAAGAACCTTTTCTTCATCTCTGTCCTAAGCAGCTGATTGCTTATTCCAGAACTATGACTCCTCGTTCGTGACTATCCCAGTCAGTGGAAACAATCTTTCTTGTCTCACCTTCCTTAAGTTCTGTATATTTTACTGTGATCATTTCTCAGTCTTTTTAAACTCCAGAGAATACAAGGCCATCCCCTCATTTCACTGTATTCTCAGCTCAGGATTGGTCGTCTCGTGGACAGTGGAGACATTTAATCTAAGTTTGTAATGGGACCTTGATCAGCTTAGCCAACGAGTAGCAAATGGAGTTTAATTTAGATAAATGTGAGGTGTTTCATTTTGGTAAGACCAGAAAGGGCAGGACTTACACAGTTAATGATAGGTCCTGTGGAGTGTTGCCAGAGACCTAGGGGGTGCAGGTACATAGTTCTTTGAAAGTGGCATCACAGGTAGATAGGGTGGTGAAGAAAGCGTTTGGCATGCTTGCTTTAATCGGTCAGAACATTGAGTATAAGTGTTGGGACACTATTATTTATGTACAAGATTTTGGTTAGGCCACATTTAGAGTACTGCATAAAGTTCTGGTTGCCCTGCTGTAGAAAGGATGTTATTAAACTGAAAAGCATGTAAAAAGGATTTCCAAGGATGTTACTGAGACTGGGGAGGTCTGAGCTGTAAGAATAGGCTAGGACTTTTTCCCCTAGAGGTTTGAAGGCTTAGGGGTGACATTAGAGGTTTATAAAATCATAAGGGGCATAGATAAGACAAATAGCCAAGGTCTTTTCCCCCCAAAACCAGAGGACACAGGTTTAAGGTGAGAGGGGACCTGAGGGGCACCTTTTTCATAGAGGGTGGTGTGTGTATGAAACAAGCTGCCAGAGGAAGTGGTAGAGGTGGGTACAATTGGAACATTTAAAAGACATTTGGACAGGTACATAAATAGGGACGGTTTAAAGGGATATGGGTCAAGCGCAGGCAAATAGGACTGGTTCAGTTTAGGAAACCTGGTTGGCATGGATGAGTTGGGCCAAAGGTCCTGTTTCCATGGTGTAATTGTAAGAAATGCATAACATTTTTAAAAATGTGAGCAACTACTTCTTAAAAAAAAACTTAATTTGATATTTGATTCTAATTTGAAATTTGGTTTGTTTTCATAATTTATAGGATCGACTGGATTGAGTGCTGGTCTGTTCCAAATATCCTACTCTGTATTGACTATACTTGGCATCCCATCTACCCTCAGAAAGCTGATGAACAGTTGAAGCAAAGCTGTAAGAAGCCATTCATTCTATTATTCATTCATTTGTTTATTACAAAGGTATAAAGAATATAGGACCACGATCAAGCCATTCAGCACCTTAGGCCTTTTTGCTCATTCAATTGGGTTGTGGCTGATTTGCATCTGAATTTCATTATGTCCACTCTGGTTCTATATCCCTTAATACGTTTGCCGAATAAAAATATTGTCAAACTCTGTTTTGAAGTTTTTTGCTAGCATTCAAATGTTGAGTATTATTATGTTGGTAAGTAATTAGTTTTTTTTATTTTGGCTATTAATGCAAAAACATTGTGTCAGTCTTTTGACACATCAGTCTGTCCAAATTATTTATAATTAATTTACTGGTTGACCTTTTCAAGTTGACACCTGATTTCTCCCTGAAGATGTATACATGCAATGTAAGTTTAATGGTGAGTAATCCTATGGAAAATTATAAATTTATGTAACTTTCAATCTACAAGGAAATTTCAGCTATCATCAGAAATAATTGCTGTGGCAACAACCCTGCTTTTTTGCATAGGTGAGGTGCTGAACAAGCATATAGAACAGAAGGAGAAGTAATTTGCTCCCATATATCTATCTATAGAATTTCATAGAATCCCTCCAGTGTGAAAACAGGCCATTTGCCCAACAAGTCCACACCAACCTTCCGAAGAGTAACCCACCCAGACCCATTCCCCTACCCTATCACCCTACATTTACCCCTGACAAATATACCTAACCTACACATCCCTGAACACTATGGGCAATTTAGCACGGCCAATTCACCTAACCTGCACATGTTTGGATTGTGGGAGGAAATGGGAGCACCCAGAGGAAACCCACGCAGACACAGAGAATGTGCAAACTCCACACAGCCACTTGCTCGAGGCTGGAATCGAACCCGGGTCCCTGACGCTGTGAGGCAGCAGTGCTAACCACTGAGCGACTGTGCCTTACTGTGCCTTTCTCTACAGCTTTTCATAGTTTTCTTTTTCAAATAAACTAGATGTAATTGCAACAGAAATGCAGCAAAGAAACAGGCCATTGTGTGCTAATGGTCCATAAATACCTCTTCTGACCCTAGTTTTTCATCACATCTGATGAATATATCCTTTTATTCCTCTTTGCCTCTTCTATTTATCTACTTCTCCCTTACATGCATATGTGCTATTTATCTCAATCCATTCAAGGTAGTGGCAAGTTCCACAGATCACTTTTGAGATGCTTCATGTGAATTTATTTATTTAGCAGTAATGATCTATTTATGATCTCTTTCTTTAGAAAAAGCTTTTATTTGGATATTTCGGTTTTTAAATTTACCTCATGCATGTGCCCCAGTCTTTAGTTCATTTCATTCAAAATGTTTTTGCTTTTGATTTTCTAATTGGGTGACCATGAGAACTCTATGATTTTGCTGCTTGAATAGCTAGGTGAGATTACACTCGAAATACCATTAAAGAATTCTATAGTCAATTGCACAGCAAGAAAAGTAAGATTCTTGCCACCCTGAGGGCGAGATAGCAAGGTGAGCCTTGCTTCAAGGTTAATGGCGAATGCCCTTTTTCATTATTGACTGTAAAGTCAAGTTTATTAAGTAATTATTTTGCTTCAGTAGTTTTTAAGGAGGCTGGCTGAGTAGGGAAGACAGTGGAAATAATAAAACCACATTTAAATTATATAGAAGAATAATAGTAAATAAACCAACAAATAACTCTAAGAAGATAAATCTCCTGGGCTGGACAAATTGCATCTGCAACTTCTTAAAAAAAAATGTAAGAAATGACAAAGGCATCATCACAGATGCTGAATAATTAATTAGAAAAACATATTGCAGCAGACGGCTAGCATATTTCTATCATTGTAGCTGTATTTAAGAAGGGCAATAGAACATTCCCCAGCAACTATAGACCACTGGTAGTAGGGAAAATAATGGACTCCAAAGGAGAACATAAAAATAAAGTGACGAAACTAAAAGCATAATGATGAAGTCACCATGGATTTCAGGCAGAAAGTCCTCTTTCAAAAGGTAATGAAGTGAATAAGAAAGTGTAACAAAATATGAGTTTTTATTGTCAAACAGTTTTTGCTAAAATACTGTGGATTAAATAATATGATCAGAAAATGCAGAGCCAGATGACAAGATATAAATGCACTGGAGCGAATGCAAAACAGATTTATTTTGTTGATGTCAGAGCTAAGAGGTTGGACTTGTCAAGAAAAGGTGAATAGCTTGTGTTGCCTTTCACTTGAAAAGAGAAGGCTGAAGAGTGGTCTAATAGAGGCCTTTAAAATGATCTAATGTTTTGCTAGAGTTGATGCAAAGAACCTACCCACTTGTGGGGAAGAGCAAAACCAGAGTCTGTTAAGACAACTTAGTCAGCAAGAAATTGATTTGGGAATTCAACGATTCTTATTTACCAAAGAGCATATAGAACTTCGTATAACTGGGAGTAATTTAGAAAGTAGTATGGAAAATATTTAGGGGCAGCTATACAGGCATCTGAGGGATGAAAGAGTAGAGCTGACAGTTAAATGAGGAAGTGCAGGAAGATACTGAATGGAGCATAAACACCAACTTGGACAGTTTGGAGCAAAACGGCAATTTCTGTGCTGCATGTTCAATGTGCATATGCCAGAATGCTTTCAAGAATGGCACATCTTGGCTTCTTCGGGAGGTTGGAAAAGGTAGGGTTATTCTCTATCAAAGACAGAAATTTAGGAGCTGACCTGTTGGAGGTTTTAAGGCGAGGGGTTTTGATAGAATAGATGAGCAAAAACTGTACCCTTTGGCCTGTGTGTCAAAGATTTAAAATCAATGGCAAAAGATGTTGAGGGAAGATCAGAAGCCTTTTTTTTTAAAAAGAAAAACAGTTGTCAGGATCTGGAAAACTTGATCTGAAGAGATGATGGAAACTGATTGTATTAAAAACAAAATTGTAAGGTAGTACAACATCTGTTTGAGTAGGAGCAACCTATTAGATTATGGACAAATAGAAGAAGGTGTAGAATAATTTAAACTAATCTTTTAAAAAACAAAACAAGGTATGACAAAGTCATTTGCACCAGTATGTCAAGGTGCTGTGATTCGACTGGGACAAGCCAAACAAAGACACATCCATCCTAGGACAAGCCAAACAAAGACACGCACGAGAATTCCTAGAAGCATGGCATTCCAACTGGAACTCTATCATCAAACACATCGAGTTAGACTCCATCTACCACCCCCTGAGAAAAGGAACAGGCAGTGACTTCACCACAGGAAATAACATCACCAACCCAAAGAAACCCAAACATATAAATAGAAAGCAGGAATTTTCAGCAGTGCTTCGCCTGAGGCCCATTGAAGATGTTACCTGGTAGGGTAACGAAACATCTGGAAATGAAACTTCAAGCTCACCGAGCAAACCTACATCCAAAAGGGAATAGATAAGTAAGAAGTAAAGAGGATGTTTCCACTAGCAGTGAAACTAGGACAAGAGGGCATAGCCTCAAGATTAGAGGTAGCAGATTTAGGACCGAATTGAGGAGGAATGCCTCTGGGTGAATCTGTGGAATTCCCTGCCCAGTGAAGTAATTGAGGCTTCCTCATTGAATTTTTTTAAAGCTGAGATTTTTTGAACAGTAAAAAAATTAAAGTTATGATGGAGAAGTGGTGCTGAGGGCACAAAAAGATTAGCCATGGTCTTATTAAATGGCGGACTGGGCTCGAAGGGCCAGATGGCCTACTCGTGCTCCTATTTCTTTTGTCCTTATGAGCTCTCAGAGGAAGTAATAGTGGCTGGTACAACCACAGCATTTAAAAGGCATCTGGATGGGTATATTAGTAGGAAGGGTTTAGACGGATATGTGCCAGGTGTTGGCAAATGGGCCTAGATTAATTTAAGATATCTGGTCACCATGGATGAGTTACCAAACGGTCTTTACTGTGCTATACGTCTCTGTGACTCTCAGTATGTCAAGGTCCTGCGATTTGCATACATTTCTTAGGGGCAATTTATGAAAGAGTTTTATAGTTAACTTTTGTTCAATAGATTCCAGAGGTTAAGGTGTGACATCATTACAGTCTTTGCATAATCTTGAAATCCTCAATGTTGTATATAAGCAGTAAATTGTTCCCACTTGGGAATAGGGGTAAGCCATTTGGCTCCTTCGGTCTGTTCCAACATTCAATGAAATCATGACTGATGTGACAGAACACTATATATGTGTTTCCATTCTATATTCTTTTTACTTTCTATTCCTTAATACCTTTGGCTAATTAAAATCTGTCAATCTCAGTTTTACAAATAACAATTGATGTGGCATCAGTTGAGAAAGATAGAATTCCAAATTTCCACCATGTTTTGTTTAATGAAATATTTTCTAATTTAATTTGTAAGGTCTGTCTCTAAACTGTGGACTGGGCTCCCTAGTCTTAAACACGCAAACTAAATCTATCCTATTTATTCCCTAAATTTTCTTTAATGCTTTTACCGATTCAAGCTCTAATCTTTTAATTTCCAGGGAATAAAATCCCAGTTTATTTACTCTGTCATAGAGTCATAGAGATGTACAACACAGAAACAGACTTTTCAGTCCATCTCGTCCATGCCTACCTAGATATCCTAACCTAGTTTAGTCCCATTTGCCACCACTTAGTCCAGATCCCTTCTAAAGCCTTCCTATTCCTATACCCATCCAGATGCCTTTTAAATGTTGTGGTTGTACCAGCCTCCACCGCTTCCTCTGGCAGCTCATTCTATACATGCACTACCTTCCATGTGAAAACGTTGACCCTTAGGTCGTTTTCATATTGGTCCCCTTTCACCCTAAACTTATGCCCTCTAGTTCTGGCCTCCCGCAGCCCAGAGAAAAGACTTTGTGTATTTACCCTATCCATGCCCCGCATGATATAAGGTCACCCCTCGTCCTCCGACACTCCAGGAAAAACAGCCCCAGCCTATTCAGCCTCTCCCTATAGCTCAAATCTTCTGACCCTGGCAACATCCTTGTAAATCTTTTCTGAACCCTTTTAAATTTCACAACATCTTTCCGATAGGAAAGAGACCAGAATTGCACGCAATATCCCACAAGTGACCTAACCAAGGACCTGTACAGCTGCAACATGATTTCCTAACTCCTATACTCAATGCTCTGACCAATAAAGGAAAGCATACCAAATGCCATCTTTACTATTGTACCTACCTACCTGTGACTCTACTTTCAAGGAGGTTTGAACCTGCACTCCAAGGTATCTCTTTTTTTTTTCCAGCAACACTCCCAGGACCTTACGATTAAGTATACAAGTTCTGCCCTGATTTATTTTTCCAAAATGCAGCACCTCACATTTATCTAAATTAAACTGCATCTGCCACTCCTCAGCCCATTGGCCCATCTGATCAAGATCTTGTTGTACTTTGAGGTAACCTCCTTCACTGTCCACTGCACCTCCAATTTTGGTGTCATCTGCCAACTTACTAACCAGACCTCTTATATTCACATCCAAATCACTTATGTAAATGACAAAAAGCAGTGGACCTAGTGGTACACCACTGGTCACAGGCCTCCAGTCTGAAAAGCAACCCTCCACCCCCACCCTCTGTCTTCTACCCTAAAGCCAGTTCTGTATCCAAATGGCTAGTTCTCCCTGTATTCCATGAGATCTAACCTTGCTAACAGTCTACCGAGGAATCCTGTCAAATGCCTTGCTGAAAATATATAGGTCGCATCTACTGGTCTGTCCTCTTTGCTGCTACTTCAAAATCTCAATCAAGTTTGTGAGACATGATTTCCCATGCACAAAGCCATGTTGACTATCCTTAATCAGTTCTTGCCTTTCTAAAGACATGTAAATCCTGTCCCTCAGGATTCTCTCCAACAAGTTGCCCACCACCGATGTCAGGCTCACTGGTCTATAATTTCCTGGCTTTTCCTTAACACCTTCCTTAAATATTGCCACCATGTTAGCCAACCCCCAGTCTTCCGGCACCTCATCTGTGACTATCGATCATCCAAATATCTTACCAAGGGGCCCAGTAATCACTTCCCGAGCTTCCCACAGAGTTCTGGGGCACACCTGATCAGGTCCTGAACCTTGTAGCGAAATGAAGAAACTTATTTTGCAGGGCAGTATACTTTTAAGGCTTAATGCCTAGAGTTGCTCGTAATACTCTAGATGTGGCCTAACTAGTAGACAGTCAGTGAGATTGTAGTGAGAAGCCAAAATGTGAAATAAAATGGGGATTAGAAGAATGCTCTTCACAATATATTGTTAAAATGTGGATTTTTCTATTGCAATAATTTGAATAAAGTCCTTTTTTTTTAAAACACACTTACATGCTTGCTAGATGAACTATAATGAAGGTGATAGTGAGGAAACAGGAGAGTGGGACTGGATCAAATGGTTTCTGGAAACAAATGTCCAAACAGACTTGCACCAAAAAACTTCTTTTTTGTATTTCAGCATGCTATGGCACAAATTAATAAAAGTGGCTTCAACTTATTTTTAAGTGCTATGTTGAATATGTATCATGCAACATTTTGCAAGTTGTTTAATGAGAGTAGTAGAATTTTAGAAATTATTAAAATCAGTAGGAACAACCGAGGTTATGTATTCTCAAATTTAAGTTTAGTTTCAACAGCTAACCTATGTCTGTGTGAGAAAATGCTTTTTAAAAAAATGTACAACCTTTCTTTTTGAAGTATTTGAAATGCAGCAGTCAACATCAAGATCATCACAGAAGTCCTCTGAACGAATTCTGCATTCTCCTTCAGTTTCACAGCGACAGCGTATCGATCCTTCTGAACTTGCACCTGATAAACTACATGTTGAGCTAGAAATGTCTCCTGATTCACAAATCATTCTGTATGGGCCACTTCTTAAAGCATTGTTATCTATCAAGGTACAGACTTTTAATTTCTCACACCACATCAAAAATCTTTTAAACTTGAGGCAGATTTTCAAAGTTATTTGGAACTTACTTTTATATTATTGTATGGCCTTTGTGCCAGTCTTCTACCTCAAAGGATCTGTAACTGTTGCAGTACAAGAATATCCATTAGCCAAGAAAAAAAATTAATATTCCCTGTTAATCTGTTTTGTCCCTTGCCCTCTGAAATATTTTGATTTTATTGGATTATATTATGAGCATTGGTCATTGTCCATTATAGTTAGACTTAATAACAAGTGTCAGCATTCTTTTTAATTATGATTGTTTTGTTGTAAGACCATTTCAGTAGTTACGGCAATGTTGCTAGATGGTAAGCAACAAGAAGAACATTTCCTCTCTCTTGCTGTTTTCCTTCTATCCCTTTGTGTCCTACCCTCCATATCCTAGGAACATTGTTCATTAGTTGCCACTTTCATGTTCCCAGTGTCAGTTTTTAAATGCAAGGCAAAACTGCTGAATTAGATTAGTCTCTTAAATAACCTAGTTGAGCATTGCTGTTACAAATTACATTTACAACAGTGAAATTTCTAAAGGAGCTTCTTGTCAAAAGGAAGAAGGCAGCTTACATAAGGTGGAGGAAGCAGGGATCTAGCACAGCTTTTGAGGATCACATGCTTACTAGAAAGTAGCTCAGAAATGGACTGAGGCAGGCCAGAAGGGAGGACAAAAAAGCCTTGGCAGGAAGCATGAGGGAGAACCCAAAGGCATTTTACTCATACGTGAGGAATAAGAGAATGATCAAGGAGAAGGTAGGGCCGATCAGGGATAGCGTAGGGAACTTGTGCGTGGAGTCTGAGCAGATAGGGGAAGCCCGAAATGAGTTTTTTGCTTTGGTTTTCACTAAGGAAATGGACCTTGTGAATGAAAACTTTGAGGAGCTCAGAAACAGGTTTGAACAGATCAAGATTGATGAAGTTGATGTGCTGGAAAGTTTGACAAACATCAAGATTGATAAGTCCCCAGGGCCAGACCAGATTTATTCTTAGGTTGCTCCAGGAAGGGAGAAAGCAGGTTGCTAAGCCGCTGGCGAAGATCTTTGCTTACTCACTCTCCTTGGAATTGTACCGGGGAATTGGAAGGAGACGAATGTTACCCTTTTTCAAGAAGGGGAATAGGGAAATCCCTGGCAATTCCAGACCAGTCAGTCCTATGTCTGTGGTCAGCAAGGTTTTAGAAAGAATTGAGGGATAGGACTTATGACTATTTTTGAAAAGGCATAGCGTAATTAAAGGCAGTCAGCTTGGCTTTGTGAGGGGCAGGTTGTGCCTCACAAATCTTATTGAGTTCTTTGAGTAGTGGACGAGACAGATCAAGCAGTGGTTAGAAATGGAAAGAATTCTGCCTGGGGGTCAGTGGTGAGTGGCATCCCGCAGCCTCTGTTCTTGGGCTTCTACTCTTTGTAAGATGACTTAGATGAGGTTGAGGGGTGGGTTAGCAAGTTTGCCGATGACGCAAAGGTTGGAGGTGTTGTTGATAGTATTGAGGGCTGTTGCAGGCTGCAGCGTGACAGTATGCAGAACTGTGCTGAGAAATGGCAGATGGAGTTCAACCTGGATAAATGCAAAGTGATGCATTTTGGAAGGTAGAACATGAATGCTGAATATAGGATTAAAGACATGATTCTTGGCAGTGTGGAGGAATAGAAGGATCTTGGTGTTCAAGTGCATAGATCCTTCAAAGTTGCCACCCCAAGTGGATAGGGTTGTTAAGAAAGCATATGATGTTTTGGCTTTCATTAACAGGGGGGTCAAGTTTAAGAGCAGTGAGGTTTTGCTGCAGCTCTACAAGACCCTGGTAAGACCACATTTGGAATATTGTGTCCAGTTCTGGTCGCCCTATTATAGGAAAGATACGAAGGCTTTGGAGAGGGTGCAAAGAAGGTTTGCCAGGATGGTGCCTGGACTTGGAGGGCTTATCTTACAAAGAGTGGTTGTCTAACTTCAGACTTTTCTTACTGGAGAGAAGGAGGAAGACTGGTGACCTGATCGAGGTATACAAGGTAATGAGAGGCGTGGATAGAGTCAATAGCCAGAGACTTTTCCCCAGGACAGGATTGACTGCTACGAGGGGTCATAGTTTTAAGATATTAGGAGGAAGGTATAGAGGAGATGTCTGAGGTAGGTTCTTTACACAGAGTTGTGAATGCATGGAATGCGTTGCCAGCGGTGGTGGTGGAAGCAGAGTCATTGGGGACAATTAAGGAACTGCTGGACATGCACATGGATATCAGTGAATTGAGGGGTGCATAGATTAGGTTACTTTATTTTAGGCAAAAGTGAGGACTGCAGATGCTGGAAACTAGAGTTTAGATCAGAGTGTGCTGGAAAATCATAGGTCAGGCAGCATCGGAGGAGCAGGAAAATCGACATTTCGGGCAAAAGCCCTTCTTCAGGGCTTTATTTTAGATTAGGAATAATCCTCAGCACAACATCATGGGCCGAAGGGCCTCTTCTGTGCTGTACTTTTATATGTTCTATGTTCAAAATTACAACTACAGAAATAATTGCATAGCAGTATCATTACAGTATGTTTTTCCGTGGGAAGCAGGCTGTATGCATCCCTGAAGAAGGGCTTATGCCCGAAACGTCGATTCTCCTGCTCCTCGGATGCTGCCTGGCCTGCTGTGTTTTTCCAGTACCACATTTTTCAACTGTATGTATTACCAGCACTGATTTGAAAAAAAGCTTGTTTGGCAATTCTTGCTTATTTTCACTTTTGGTCTACGTTAGCAATTATCCTTCTATGGGAAGATGGTGGAATAATAATGTTACTGGTTTGGCATTCCAGAGGGACAGACTAATGCCCTGAAGAGCATTGATAAAATTGGAATGTAAAGCTAGCCTCAGTATGGTTGCCATCACTAAACCATTAAACCATTCAGTTAACCTTTTCTCAGGGAAGTTGAATCTACCATCCTTAACAAGTTTGGGCATTGTGTGACTCCAAGTCCTTCACAGTGTGATTGATATTGCTTCCAAATTGTCATCTGACATAATGTTCAGTTCAAAAGCAATTAGGGATGGATGACCAATGCTGGCCTTGTCAGCGATGCCCATATCATATGAAGATGTCGAGAAACAAAATGACTAAGTAGCAACCGTGTTGTGCTTTGAAACTACTATTTATTATATACAATAATGGACATCCCATTTCAGGAATAATTTAAAACTTAACATTAATTAGAGTCAAAAAGTGTGTTGCTGGAAAAGCACAGCCTGTCAGGCAGCATTCGAGGAGCAGGAGAGTCAACATTTCAAGCATAAGCTCTTCATCAGGAACGTGGGGGAGGCCCAAGGCCCCACCCACCTCCCATTTATCTCTCAAATATGAAATGCATCATCCTTTGCCATTTTCGCCACCGACAAACAGACCCCACCACCAGAGATATATTTCCCTCTGCACTCCTATCTGTGTTCCGCAGAGATCATTCCTTCCGCAACTCCCTTGTTAGGTCCATGCCAGCCACCAACCCAGGATTTTTGATTTTTCTGAGAAGTGAAAATGACTTTCATGTTAGTTAAACAAAATGTAGTCTTGTGTTTCAAGTAAATAAATCTACATTCTCAGTGATAAGACAGAGAATTAAAGTGATCATGTTTTGTTTTTCCAGTTGCTCCAAAATAAAGTTACACACATGCTCGATATTGTTTTCTGAAGCATAAGTGGAAAGTGTTAGAGACTGGGGAAACAGCCCTTTCATTGATTGATAAAAGGGAAACACCGCAGATACTGGAAATCTGAAATGAAAGCAAGAAGCACTGGATATACTCAGAAGATCTGACAGTGTTTGTGGAAAAAGAACCAGAGTTAATGTTTTAGTTAAATTTACCTCTGAGTTATAAAGAAGAATCCTGTTAATTTGAAACATTAAATCTGCTTGTCTTTCTATAGCTGCTGCCAGACCTGTTGACTATTTCAGCACATTCAGATTTATTTAATTGATTTAATTCACTTTGAAACTAGACAGTCAGCTATAGAGAATCTTGTGCCTTTGGTCCCCAAATACTTTACAAAAGGGGTTGGTAGTACTTAAAACAAATAAGTGGGTAACAATGTATTAACCACTTAACAACAAAATTGTCCTATTCTGGACCAAAAAGGCATATACAGATTTATGTATTGAGCAATTACTGTAAGATTATTCTTTTGTCTGTGAAGTATAACTGACAACTATACTGGCACTGTCTCACATGTCCCATTCTTTTAAAAGGAAAATTACTTTGGTGAAGATGACATGTATACTGATTTTGAAGAAGTGGCCACAAGCCCTGTGCTGTCATTGTCAACATCCTCTAGTTCTGGATGGGCAGCAGTTGGAGTTGAAGAAAATGAGAAGATAGAAGCTGAGAATGGAGGCAAGCAAATTCATCCACTTACACTCCGCCCCTGGGACATCTCTGTCCTCATTAACTTGTGCAAGGTGCATGGAAAACTTCCAGTGGTGAGTGAATTAGAACAGGAAATATGTAATTTAAAGCAAGCTGTTACTGAATCTCTATTTTTTGTATCGCTGTGTTTGACTCTGAGTATCTAGTTTGTATTTAGTTTAAGAAAATATGTTATCAACCAGTCTGTATAATGATTAAGAGAATAACATGGGTAAGAGTGCAGTGCACATACATGTCACTAAATAGTACATCACTCAGATTGAGGTGATGTAATGATTAATAATTGTGACATTCTCACAGATTTATTAACACAAATTAAGTTTGAAATGTTTGCTTTCTGAAATACATCCTGAAGTTTGCTTTCTGTGTTGATATATGCAAGGAAGAACCCAAGGAATATTAACATTTTCAGGTTGGCTTTCTTCCCCTGGACTAAGTGGTGGTAATAAATGTATAATTTTATACCTCTTATGAGCTGTGATTTGAATTGTATTGATAGCAGATCTGCTGTGTGATAGAACATAGAACATAGAAGAATACAGCGCAGTACAGGCCCTTTGGCCCTCGATGTTGCGCCGATCCAAGCCCACCTAACCTATACTAACCCACTATCCTCCATATACCTATCCAATGCCCGCTTAAATGCCCATAAAGAGGGAGAGTCCACCACTGCTGCTGGCAGGGCATTCCATGAACTTACGACTCGCTGAGTGAAGAACCTACCCCTAACTTCAGTCCTATATCTACCCCCCCTTAATTTAAAGCTATACCCCCTTGTAATACCCGACTCCATACGCAGGAAAAGGTTCACACTGTCAACCCTATCTAAACCCCTAATCATCTTGTACACCTCAATCAAGTCACCCCTAAACCTTCTTTTCTCTAAGGAAAACAGCCCCAAGTGTCTCAGTCTTTCCTCATACGATCTTCCTTCCATACCAGGCAACATCCTGGTAAACCTCCTCTGCACCCGTTCCAGTGCCTCCACATCCTTCCTATAGTATGGCGACCAAAACTGCACACAATATTCCAGATGCGGCCGCACCAGAGTCTTATACAACTGCAACATGAAACATGAAACATACTGTAATTGAACAGTAAAACAGTCCCAAGGGCTGAATGGCCCTCTCCTGGCCCTCTGTTGTGAAATGATGATAAGCATGACTGGGTTTGAATTGGCTTCACTCGGGTCCCTCAGCAGCCCCTTCTTACCCCTCTTCCAGGTCATTTATAAAAATGTCAAACAGCAATGGTCCCAAAACAGATCCTTGCGGAACACCGCTAGTGACGGCACTCCATGAAGAAACTTTGCCATCAACTACTACCCTCTGTCTTCTTCCATCCAGCCAATTCCTAATCCAAACCTCCAACTCACCCTCAATGCCATATCTCCGTATTTTCTGCAGTAGCCTACCATGGGGAACCTTATCGAACGCCTTACTAAAATCCATATATACCACATCTACTGCTTTCCCCTCATCAACCTCCTTCGTCACCTTTTCAAAGAATTCAATAAGGTTTGTGAGGCACGACCTGCCCTTCACAAAACCATGCTGACTATCCTTGATCACATTATTCCTATCCAGATGTGCATAAATCCTATCCCTTACAATTCTCTCTAAGACTTTGCCCACAACAGAAGTGAGACTCACCGGCCTATAGTTACTAGGGTTATCCCTACTCCCCTTTTTGAACAAGGGAACCACATTTGCTATGATGTGAGGTGGCAGGTTTTGTTTTGCGTAACATTACTGTAGTAGATTGTTGTATATACATTTTGAGGTGATGACCCTGAGATTTAGGAGCAGCAATAGGCTGTTCATCCTTTTGAGCATGTTTGCCATTCGGTAAGATCTTGACTGATCTGATAATCATCATAGAATCCCTACAATGTGGGAGCTGGCCACTTGGCCCATCGAGTCCACATTGACCCTCCAAAGAGCATTCCACCCAGACCCACCCCCAACCCTAAAACCCTGCATTTCCCCTGAATAGCATCCCTAGATGCTATGGGCAATTTAGCATGGCCAGGAATGAGACTGGAGAGACCTTCATTCCTGAGATCATTACAAGAATGATCTTCTCCAACATCACATCTTTCCGTAGATATGGGACCTAAAACAGTATTCCAAATATTGACAAACAGAGCCTTATACACCCTCAACAGTGCATCGGTAGTATTGTAGATGATCTTTCAGTTGATTGAACTGCTAAACATTCACTGACATGGCTTATGACCTAACCTAAGCTGTCTTTATTGCCTTGGTGTTCTCAAGTGCATTGTTTATTATAACACACCTGATATTTTGAACCGATGTTTTATGAATAGAATACAATTTAGTGAATGTAAATGTGTAGTTTAAATGCCCTATGTATAACTTTATGGTAAAAACAGATTTTAAGGTTGGGATAATGTCAACATATTACATGCTAGCTATATAGTTCCTGAGTATCTCCAAAAACTTTTATTTCCAGTGCTTGATCTGCAACATGTAAGAATAAGTTTATTTGATGTATCTTACACTGGAACAGTTTCTCTTTTATGAACTAGGTAGGATAATAGGAACACCTTTTCAAGTGAAAGAACAGTCTGATATTTATCCTGACCCTCTATGTTATAATAGTTATTTTTGTCGTCTTAGCAGATTTGGGAAGATAGGCATTAAAGGCATGTCAAAATCAGTGCTCATATAGATCTTTAGATCATTACATTGTCACCTGGACTTTAGACCTTGTTGAGGAGTGATTTTTTTTAACAGTCTATTTTTGCTACGTTTTCTCTTGGATTTTCTCATCTCTTTTAGATTCTTCCATCCGTTTTTAATCATTGCAGTCAGGCAGCTGAACATACCACTAGAAACTATGAGGAATTAACTTGAGTTATTTGAATGTCAGTTTTGCTTTCCATTTAAATCTCACATTTGTATGTGACACAAGAACTGAGAGACAAGAACTGTGGTCTAGATCTTGGCTACCCACAGTTTTCTGCCACTCCATACTACTTAAACCCCAGTTAGGATTGTGGACTCATTGGATAGTATGGAGTTGTAGTTATGCTGATACTCGAGTGCGTTTTAGTGTATGTTTTCAAATTTTTTTTATAATGTGGTCATAATTATTTTGATGTATGTTCTCTGGTAGTTGTTCAATTACCTCAAAATGCTTGTTTTGCCTAATAGTAGGAAACAAAACTTTCTGTATTTCATCAGCTAATTCTGGGATAATGTTAAGTTTTCTTCAACAAAAATACTTTTTACTATACCATTACATCTAATGCTTACGATGTATGTGTAATTTTTCTTCCCATCTCCGGTCTTCCAATCATGTTTCCTTGCTAAATGATGCATGAATCTAATCTTTCAATGACTGTCAGTTCTCCTGTGAGATGTGCTTCAAAAAATATGAAAAGATTAATGTTGCTAGGATCTTTCTTGTACGAGTTATTTCATATTCAGCCTCTTGTCTTGTAGCTCAGAAATTGTACCAATATTCTAGCCAAAAGTAATCTTACTGTATTTTTCATCTTTCACTTCCATTTCTTCCCTCTCCTAGTTCTGGGCCACGATGGGCAATTGTGATGCCCCCAATTAATCAGAAAAACCTTAATATGAATATTCAGTATCATATTACATTGTACATTTTCTCACTCAAGGGGTTAGAACACTGACTTGGAATGACTGAACAATATGCCTTACTGAACTAATCATTTTATTAATTAGTAGAATACATCACTACCTTTCCATGAAACAAAATTGGATTTAGTCTACAGTCAATATGAATCAATCTAACTGCTACTGTGTCTTAGCTCAGTGTAAGCATATTTAACCTCTAAGGTAATCTCTCATTATTGGGGGATTTATGCTAACATTTCTATTTATAGTTTTATAGAGCTAGATTAGCTAGTTAACTAATTGCTGTAATATTTTAAGTTCAACAAATACTTTAATATTGTAAAGTGTAAGAAATTATATTATGGATTTATTCAGTAGTCTATCTGAAAAGATTTCATATATGATTTGTTTCAGCATTGCAGCAGTGATGGTGCGGAATGCCCAACAGCATTTCTGGAGAGACTTTGTTTTGAAATGAAGAAGGGATACAAAGAGACAATGCTACAGCTTATTTTGTCACCTATTTACATTTTTGTGAGCGACAGCTACCCGGTAAGGAGTTCAAAGCAATTGAATAATAACATTCGTACTTTGTGGATAAGCATTGGTGAAAAACATTTTTTTTTATTTTAGCTACGCACGTTAAAATGAAAAGGCAAGGCTGACTGAATGTAGCTACGTCGTTATGTCTGTAACTATTGTGCAATTAGAAAAAGGTATAATTTTATCATTCCTGCAAGACCTGTCAAGATACAAAATATAAAACGATAAAGTTGAAAATCTTCAGTTCGCCTGCTGTAACTTTGGGAGAAGGATGCACTATAGGCTGATACATGGATTTACTTAGCCTCACATTCAATTCTTTTAAAATACCCACTTGCAGCTCTTACTAGACTGTTCATACAAAATGAGCTGTGGTAAGCAGCTTGACTCATGATGTTGAAAAGCTGACCAGGGTAACTGGAAGTCTAGCCCCACTAACTGTAATTGAAACACTTTTCTTGGGTGCACTGTTGGATTTTTACTCACTAATTTATTTGTCAGAAGTTTTGTTCTGCATCCCTTTTCTCCTTTCAAGATCTCTTTCAAAAAAGTTGGCTTGCTTCAGCTGAGGTTCCCAGCTTCCTGATATAAACTTACACTTCGATGCACTTCTAGTGGTGTGAGAAAGTAAGAGTTTCCTTTTAATGGTGTCAACTTTGGCTGGCTTAGCTTGTCAGCATTAGAAACTTTAAATGGACACATCAGCGTGTGGATTTTGGATTTTTCATCTTGTGTCTGATCGATTGACAATTTAAAAATTCTTTTTAGAAAGATAAAAAGAATAACCAAGAATTATCAAGAGATTGATTATTTATCCTGAGTAAATGTTGTGGTGTGATGTATAAAATTCATAATGAATAATGTTGGAGAAAGGACATTGCAACTGCTTCATTTGTAAATGGAAGCTCTTTTTCACAGCACTATTGAATAATTTGACTTTCTCTGTGCTTCTGAGTTTGTTCTATTTGTTCAGTCTTGGGATCTTTATTTTATTTGGTATTATTTGCAAAAATTGTAATAATGTAGGAATAAGCCACAAAAATTCAGAGCTGAAAATGTGTTGCTGGAAAAGCGCAGCAGGTCAGGCAGCATCCAAGGAGCAGGAGAATCGACATTTCGGGCATGAGCCCTTCTTCAGGAATGCATCTCCAGCATCTGCAGTCCTCACTTTCTCCTTTTAAAAATTCATCAGAGATGAGGTTTCACTGGCTGGGCCCCAATTTATTGTTCATCATCAGTTGCCTTTGAGAATGTGGTAGTGAGCTGTCTTTTTGAACCAGTGCATTCTATTTGGTGCAATTATATCCAAAATATAGGGAGGAAGAAGGAAAATCCAGAATTTGACTCAGTGACTGAAGAAATGATGAAATAGTCCCAATTCAGACTGATTTGCTTGGAGGATAACTTGCAGGTAGTGATATTCCCATACACCTGCTGCACGTGTCCTCCTGGATGATAGTGGAAGGTATCTCAGGAACCTTAGTGAGTTTCTACTTTGCATCTAGTAGTTGGAACTGCTTCTACAGTTTATTGGTGATTGAGGGAGTGAATGTTTGTGAATGTGGTACCAATCACATGGGTTACTTTGACCTGAAATGTGTCAAGCTTCTTGAGTGCTGTTGGAACTGCACTCATCCAGGCGGGTGGAAAGTATTCCATCACACTTCTGATTTGTTCCTTTAATTATGGTTCCAGGCTTAGGGGATTTGTCTGAGTATTGCAGTAATCCAATCCTCTGACCTGGTCTTGTAGCCACTGTATTTACATGACTAGCCAAGTTCAGTTTCTAGTCAGAGGTAACCCCCAGCATTCTAGTAGGTGATTCAGTGATGATAACACTATTGAATGTCAAGGGGTGATAGTTTCTGCCTCTTGTTAGAGATGTCATTGTTTGCTCCCTTTCTGGTAACAGTATTACCAGTCACTTATAAGTTCACACTTGGATATTGTCTCTGTCTTGCTGGATTTGGATATAGACTGCTTCAGTATCTGAGTTGGCAGAAATAGTACTAAACATTATACAAACATTAGCAAATGTCTGGTTTTGCATCACTTCATCTTCAAATTCTGTTTAAGTGCAATGATCAGACACTTTAATTGTATGTAATAAAATTAGAATACTGTGGATGCTGATAATCTGAAACAAACACAGAAGACTCTGGAGAAGCTCAAAAGATCTGGCAGCATCTGTGCAGAAAGAGAAGAGTTAACATTTTGAGTCCAATATGATTTATTCAGAAGCTGAACAGTCAGAATTGACATGTACTGATAGACCTGTTGAGTTTCTCCAGCATTTTCTGGTTTTAATTAGGTTAACTTGTGTAACCATTGTTGCAAGTAACAATTGTTGTACTGCCTTTGATTGGCAAGTACCCTTCTGCAGTGATAAAGTATTCTTTTGTTGTACCTTATGTCCTTGCTCAATCAGAGCTTTTGTTTTGATAAATGATGGTATTTTGACTATTTTTATCCTGTACTGTCAGGGCATAAACTTATTGATGGGAGAATTTGAATGTATGAACGTTTTTTTCTTTCACGTATCCTTAGAACATTATCTATTTCTATCTCGGTACATGCCTGTTTGCTGCGATGAACTCAAAATGTTCTTTGTACAATGGAACAACTCAGTTTAAAATTCTTAAAATGATACCAATTGAGGTTTTAAAATTTTTTGAGAGAACGTGTAGCAATGATCAATGGTGTGAAGTTATCCATAATTCTTTGTTGCTTGCAGTGGACAAAAATATCTTCCTCAGTATTATTTAGCTTTCTGTATCTTGGATTATTCATATGATTAAGGGAGCTTTCATTTAGTTTTACGCTAATATGCATGTGTTTCATTCTAACAGGAAGCATATTTTAAGCTTTGTGGCTGTTTATTAAGTAGCTAGATTCTAACAACAGAATTAGTTTTGTTGTGACGCATGTCCCATTATGCCTGCACCAGTTCTCAAACATCATTGCCTAGTACTATCTCCTACCTTTTCCCCTTAAAGTAAAATGTTTTCATTTTGGGTAGTTTACTTTTGGTAACTCTGTTTTTGAATGTAAGAACTAAAAGAATACAATTTGAAATGACTGTAGCTCATTGGTAAAGCTAATCGACCTTTGCACATATCAAGATTCCAAAGATTTGAATTCCAAGAAACTGTATCACAGTCACATTACAGCTGCTTACAAGGATGACTGCAAATATTCTGAGTGGAAGATCTGAAAAAGTAAGCTTCAACGTTAGGACAAGGATCAAACAAGACTGTGAGATAGTCCTTATTCAATTTTCAAACTACCTGACGGCAGATATTCAACCCATCAAAGATCACCTGCCCTCTGGTGTCAGCAACTCTAGTTGGCAAACTGTTTCACCAGTTACATCAGTGCCAAGATTAAACTAATCACCATAAATCTACATGATCCACTGTTTGCAAGTGACTGCAATGTTGTGCATATTCCACACCAGATTTGCAAACGACTCTTGTGTTACAAAGTTGAAGGCATGTACTGTACTTTTAAGAGAGAGAGAATGTTGTTCTGAACTGAGAGATTACAAGTACCTGTGTACATGACTAGATGGTAGTCCCAGAGTGTACTGGAAAATTGAAAATTTGTAACATTTGGCTGTAAAATGGATACCTGAGTTTTGGTTGCTGTTCTGACAACAATTTGAATTTAACCAATCCGCTTAAAATTATGCCCCAGGATTCTTAACCCAATCGGGTTTGAATTTATTGTTTTGCCAACATCAAACCAATGACACAATCTGATGTTGGGGGAGGGGGGGTGTATAAGAAGTGGACATTTTGAAAATTGGTCAGAAGGCTGTAGAGATAGAAACTGGAGAACTACTTGCCCATCTAACATATTACTGTCCAAGAAATAAGGAAATATTGTCTATCAAAGGCACCTTTTCATATGGAACATAATTGCAGTAAAAAGAAAGATGACAACCCAGGGAGATCTTCAGCAAGAAGAGTGAAGTCACAGAAGAAGACAGCAACTGCATGATTTGAATTGAAGTTGATGTAATTTTAATAAGTGTCTTATTGAAACAGCATATTGTTATCGAGTTGGAGGCACCTGGTAAGCAGTTAAGAGAAAGGGTCACTTAGAGTTGTGAATCGTTGTTGTTTAATGTTCACTTTTAGAGTTATAAAATAATGATGTTATTTTCTTCAAATACTGTTGTCTCTATGGACTTTAGTAAGGCGTTTGACAAGGTCCTGCATGGCAGACTCATCATGAAGGTCACCTCGGATCCAGGGAGAGCTAGCTAATTGGATTCAAAATTGGCTTGATGGTTGGAAAGCAGAGTGTGTTGTTAGAAGGTTGTTTCTTAGACTGGATGCCTGTGATTAGTGGTGTGCCACAGAGGCCAGTGCTGGAATCTTTGTTATTTGTTATTCACATACGTGATCTAGATGTGAATGTGCAAGGCATGATTAGTAAGTTTGCGATTGATACAAAATTAGGAGGTATCGTGATCGTGAGGAAGGTTATCAAAAATTACAGAAGGATCTTAATCAGATGGGGAAATGGGCTGAGGATTGGAAAATACAATTCAATATGGATAAGTATGAGGTGTTGCATTGTGGAAAGTCAAACCAATGTTGGGCTTATACAGTGAATGGTAAGGTCCTGTGGAGTGTTGTGGAACAGAGGGACGTAGGAGTACCAGTACATAGCTCTTTGAAAGCAGCATCACAAGTAGAGACAGGGTTGTGAAGAAGGTATTTAGCATGCTGGCCTTCATTGATTGAGGCATTGAATATCGGAGTTGGGATGCTAGGTTACAGTTGTATAAGTCACTGGTGAGGCTGCACGTGGAATATTGTGCACAGTTTTGGTCACCCTGTTATAGGAAAGACATAGTTAAACTGAAAAGAGTGCAAGGAAGATTTACGAGGATGTTGCAAAGACTAGGTTGACCAGGATAGGACTTTATTCCTTGGAACACTGGAGACTGAGGGGTAACTATACTGAGGTGTATAAAATCAGGAGGGGCATAGCTAGAATGATTGCATATCATTCCTACACACACACGGACACGGACACAGGTATACACACCCTTATAGACACACACACTCCCACACTCTCACATGCACCCCCTCACAGACTTAAGACACTCTGCACTCACTACACACACACACACCCCACCCCAGACAGACACACACACACAGACAAAGACCCACATGCACACATATATTTTGTGTGGTGAATTTGTACTTGCAGAGTTACATTGCACTTTGCTCAAAAACTGCATACATTCAAGTAGAACACTGAGCTCAAAAACTGCATGAATTTATGTAAACTCTTATCTCACATTTTAGATTAGAATCTATCTAAACATCAGGTCATAGACAGAGAACACAGGGGGCTAACACCTTCAACATATTGTCTAGCTATCACCATTGTTAACAGCTAACCCGAGAATGCAACTTCTTTTAAAATAAAAAGGGTTTTGTGATTTACAGATGAAAAAGTGAAACTATCACTGTATTCTAACAGATGAAAGGCTTAACAGTTAATCAATTTTTCAATGTATAATTTCAGTTACATCACACTGCAAATTTTTGCTATAAATTCTGTGTTACGATCGAGCCCTCCACAATCACCTGATGAAGTAGCGTCGCTCCAAAAGCTAGTGTGCTTCCAATTAAACCTGTTGGACTATAACCTGGTGTTGAGATTTTTAACTTTGTACACCCCAGTCCAACACCGGCATCTCCAAATCATGCATTATTCTATGACTATACGTTGGATCAGTTGAATCAATATAGCCTTCTACAAACTATGGCATGAGTGTTTGACAACAAAACCTCATTGTATAGAGCAATTGTCATCACCATACTTCTGTATTGCAGTGAAATCTGTGTATTTGGGACACAGAAGATCATTTGAGAAATCCAATTTGTGCATGGCCTATCTTCTGGATTCCTTGCGAGGACCACTGAACAATAGTAATGTCCCTCTTTGAAGCTAAATCCGAAAGCATTCATGCAAAACTCCTGAAGCAATCATCCCAACACCCACAAATGAAGCTGCATTAGAATATTACTTCAACAAGCCACCACACACTGCAGCACAGAGGAACTATGCAGAGCAGAGGAAAATCGCCTATATAGTGTATTAAAAAAGAATGGGTACCCAATAAACACAGTCTGCTGATTTTCTCAGCAACAGGCCCCAACATAAGGACAAAACTCATCCAGAAACCGTAGCCACTCTCCCCTACATCAAAGACATCTCCGAAATGACTGCCAGATTACTCAGACCCTCCTTGGCATCATGGTAGTCCACAAACCCACCAATACAATAAAACAGCAGCTAATGAACTTGAAAGACCCTACAGAGATGACAAGCAAAACTAATATGTTTAAAAAATACTTTGCAAGAACTGTAACAAGCACTACATTGGATAAACAGGCAGAAAACTAGCTACCAGGATGCATGAACATCAACTTGTCTCAAAAAGACATGGCCCACTCTCACCAGTATCCCTACATACAGATGAGGAAGTACTCCACTTCGACTGGGAGAACACATCCATCCAAGGTCAAGCCAAATAGGGGGAGACATGAGAATTCCTAGAAGCATGGCATTCCAACCGGAACTCTATCTACAAATACATTGACTTGGATCCCATTTACCACCCCTGAGGGAAAAAAATCAGGAAATGACATCACCACAGGAAATTACATCAGCAACCCAAGGAAACCTAAACAGATAAAAATAGAAAATGGGCCATGCCACCAGTGCTTCATCCGGAGGCTCACTGATGCTGTTACCTAGTATGGTGATGAAACGTCTGAAAATGAACCTTCCAGCTCACTGAGCAAACCTACATCCAGAACTTCAACCTCAGCTACAAATCTTCTCAAAACTCACTAACTCCTGAAAAATCCTGAATTGGGCACTATTTTCTGAAGACTGAAAACAGTCTTTTCATCTTCAGATCCCGTTTTCTCAGTTCTCAAATGGCCTTGATTTTAGGGGAGGAGGAATTGTACGATTCCTCTGATATTCCCCTTGAAACTCTGTAATGCTGATATTAATCCCTGGGAGGAGCTCGCTGCCAATCTTCAGAATAATGTCTACCTGACTATGCATCATGCTTGGTTGTCTTAATGGTGAGGAAGAGTAATGGCAAAGAAGGAAGGAAAAAGAAGCAAACTCTGCAATCCGAATCCAACCTCTATTTGGATGTCAATTCCCAAAGATCCTTGTGTCAAGAATTGGACTGCTCAACCACAGCGAGGCGGCCCATGAAAGAAGTTTTGCCCCTGAGTAGTTTCATTCTCCAATTGAGGGACAGACAACAATGAGAATTAAATTTATTGTTTATTGCTGAGCATTAGGAATTCCTAGCATTTTGTGCTTAATGCATTTATTTTCTGCAAAAACTTTCTGTTCAAAATTGAAATACGTTTTATCTGCACAAAACAGAGCCTGGTTGTTTCCAGCTCAATGTTAGAAAGATGGCATGTGTATCTACATGGACTTTGACTGTACTTTCTCATGCTTGGAACGTCGATTCTCTTGCTCCTCTGCTGCCTGACCTGCTGTGCTTTTCCAGCACCAACTCTCGGCTATACTTTCTCATAACCAAGCATTAGCAGAAATGTGTGTTCTGTGGTTTCTGGAAATATGCAAACCAACTACATGAAGAATTAGTGTGAAATGAGTACAAATGTCCTTCACTATAAAATAAGCATGCACTTTTTTTTTGGCTAACTGTATATGGTGGCATATCCATTTAATTTTTCAAATTACCAAGGTTCCTAAATAGAGGGATTGATTACATAAGCAAGAATGTAGTTTTAAATTCATATATTGTTGCAATTTTGGTCAAGACCAGTACCATCCATTTTGAAAGAAAGGAAATTTATGACATCAATTATTTACAAGCATAAAATTTCATGGTTTAACTTAGACTTTTTTCCTATACAAGAGCCAAACAAAGCAAATACCAAATACTATATTCCTAATGACGAATTTCAGCTCTTCTCTTTTTAGGAACAAATCGGATTCCCAACTAACAGCAGTGCACAATCAACCTGCATTCCACAGGCCTAATCTTCTTCAGTAATGGCACGTGGCTGCAGGATCTTGTCAGTTCAACTTAGATGGTTCACATTTACCTGTTATCTTCCAAGTAGCTGTGAAACCTATGTCTTGGGTTATTGTCAACTTCTGTATCTAGTCTCTGTCCTCTTCAGCCTGTCAGTACCGCACTGCTGGAATTGTTAAATATTAAGCTTAGATTGATTTGTATCCTTTTATATGTTTTAAACCAGCTTCAATCCCCTTGAAAGCTTTGGTTTTCAATCTCTGTTTTAGTTTTAGTTTCCTTTGAAACTGGAAGGATTCTGGGTTTATACACTTTACTGCAATTTCCACCTAAACTGTATTTTTAAAGGCAATATGCTGGTTGTATCACTGTTCTAAGCACAATGTTAGATGTCTGCTGAGTTGAGAAACACAAGGTGTCAGTGGAGAAGAAGCCTGAAATGAGAAACCCTCTCTGATACAAATTACAGTCATGAGATTAGAATATTGAATTTACATGGTGTACTTCTTCACTGTGACCAGTGGGGGTAAGTTATGAATCACCAAAAAAGGATCAGTGAATTTTTAGTTTTTTGTTTCCACGGCACATTCATTCTCTTAGTGGCTTTCAGTTTTTATTGAAAGTTGTATTGGTACCATCTTGATAGAATGAACAAATTTGAAACAATGAAGTGATTAAGGTGTTTTAATCATTCTTTCTTTATTGATCTATAGCAAATAAGTAGCAGGACAGCCCTTATGTTTTTCGTTTGAATTTGGATTTGTAATTTTGAAAATTGGCCTTTGATAACATCAAACAATTAAATAAGAGCCTCATAAATCTCTTCTTGCAAAAGTTGCCATACTTCTTAATGATCGAACAGAAGACTTTGGTTGGGACTTAGATTTTCAAGCCACAGTTTTTAAAAACAAAGCAAATTTGGATATATAGAAATTCTGAAGATCTCTTCTGAACGAACTGTTGGTGGTATCTTGGACAACTTGCAAGCACTGAAACAACAAGAAGAAATTCTAGACAACCATTCAAGTTAAAAGCATTGAATGTAATTACAGTCCAATCAACCATGTGATCATCATTTACAGACTATCTTTTTGCTGATCGGAAATTAAGTAGAAGAAACTCCTAAGAAATGTTTTGCTCATGTTATTTTAAAGCTTGATCCTGTGTAACTTTTTAAAAAAAATTGTATGATAACAATATAGTATTGCATGTTTTACCTGATGCAAAATGATTCTGCCTTTATAGCCAGATTGTTTTTGGCATGTTGACCTTTGTTCTTAATATGTTTTAAAACTAAAACATTCTGAGCTCCTATATTAATTTGGCTGTGTGATTTTGTTTGTCGTTTGAGATATTTTAGTTGGGCAGTTCTGATACTTGATTAAGTTTTCAATATTGTGCAAAATAAACTAAATGTAGATTTTAATATCGTGACACAAACGGTAGTGATTTTGATCTTTTTTTTTGTCTACAGAGGCCATCCGTGGATGGACTACTTCGTGAAGGTCATATCAGCCTTTCTGGATTGCAGTTACGAGCTCATGCCATGTTCTCAGCAGAGGGGCTACCTTTGGGCAGCACAACACTAGAATATTCTTGGCTGATTGATGTCCAAGCGGGCCTGCTTACTTCTAAAGTAACCTTGCCACAGGTAATATGTAAAATGTGTGGAAGGCCAAGGTAATACTTATTGCTTTTTAAGGAAGCTTACTTATGGTTGAGGAGGCAAGGATCAGGCAGGGCTTTAGAGGGTTACAAGGTAGCCAGGAAGGAACTGAAGAATGGACTTGAGAGCTAGAAGGGGGAATAAAAAAGTTTTAGTGGATAGGATAAAGGGAAAACCCTCAGGCATTCTACACTTAGGTGAGGAACAAGAGGATGTCCAGACTGAGGGTAGGGCCGATTAGGGAAGGTGGAGGCAACTTGGGCCTGGAGTCAGAGGAAGTAGGAGTTGCTTAAGTATTCACTACTGAGAGGGACCTTGACGTTTTTTTGGACAGCGTGAAACAGACAGGTATGCTGGAAAAATTTGATGTTAGGAAGGAGGGTGTGCTGAAAAGTTTGAAAAACATAAGGAAAGGTAAATCCCCAAGCCGAACAGGATATACCCAAGGTTTTTACCAGAAGTGAGGGAAGAGATTGCTGAGCATTTGGCTATGACCTTTGCATCCTCACTGTCCATTGGAGTAGTGCCAAATGATTGGAGAGTGGCAATTGTTACTGCTTTGTTCAAGAAAGGGAAAAGGGATGACCTTGGCAATTACAGACGAGTCAGTATTACGTCTGTGGTGTGCAAAGTGTTGAGGATTCTGAGAGGCAGGATTTATGATTACTTGGAAAGCCATAGTTTGATTAGACGTAGTCAGTATGGCTTTGTGAGGGGCAGGTCATGCCTCACAAACCTTATTGATTTCTTTGAGGATGTGACTAAACACACTGTTGAAGGTAGAGCAGTGGATGTGGTATACATGCATTTAGCAAGGCGTTTGATAAGGTTCCCCACGTCGGCACAATCTGAAAGTAAGGAGGCATAGGATACAGGGAAATTTGGCTATCTGGATAGATAATTGGCTGGCCCATAGAAGACAGAGGGAGAAGAAGACATATGGTGTGTTGGCTTTCATTAGCAGGGGGATTGAATTTAAAAGCCGTGAGTTTATGCTGCAGCTGTATAGACCCCTGATTAGACCACACTTGGAATATTGTGTTCAGTTCTGGTCCCCTCAATTATAGAAAGGATATGGAAGCTTTACAGTGGGTGCAGAGGAGATTTACCAGGATGCTGCCTACCCTGGAGGGCATGTCTTATGAAGAAAGGTTGAGGGTGCTAGGACTTTTCTCACTGGAGCGAAGAAGGATGAGAGATGACTTGATAGAGGTGTGCAAGATGTTGAGAGGCATCGATAGAGTGGATAGCCAGAGATGACTTTCCATGGTGGAAATGTCTATCATGAGGGGACATAATTTTAAGGTAATTGGAAGAAGGTTTAGCGGAGATGTCAGAGCCAGGTTCTTTACACAGAGAGTGGTGGGTGTGTGGAACGCACTCAGTGGTGGTAGTAGAGTCAGGTACATTAGGGACATTCAAGGGACTCTTGGATAGGCACATGGAAGACAGTACAATGAAAGTCATGTAGGTTAGTCTGATCTTAGAGTAGGATAAAAGGCCGGCAAACATCAAGGCTGTAGTGTTCTATGTTTCTCTCAATGGCTCTGTCTGCCTCCGTGTGTGCATACATGGACGCATGTATACACACACACACACACACACACACACACACACACACACACACACACACAATTAATATGTTGGTCTCTACGCTAACAACATTTACAGCGAGTCTGATGCATAAAATTGCACTAAAAATGGATTGTTAATTAGTGTTAAAGCATTAGTTAATTTTAATGCCAGAAATAGTCTAGATCAAGTGCTTTTGTGTATCCTAAGAACATCACTGCTATTTATCTAACTCTTCTGCAATTCCTGGTAATCTGATTTCTAACCTTACTAGCTTATGCTTCTTCTTAGAAAAATGTAAAATAATAACCTGTTTACTGCTATTCCTTTCTTTTAGAAATCCAACTTCATTTGGACATCTTAAGTTACCAAATTCTTTCTTTCTATTCACTGCATATATATTTTGAACAGTATTTTGTTAGTGTAAGATTTTATCAAGAGTTATAGTTTTTCATCTTACTTTTTACTCAATTCAGTGCTTCTCAGTTTTGAATGATTTAAAGCCTCCTGCTAATGTTGTTAGTTTGTTCAGAATTGGTTTAAATTATTTTGCCAGTTTGCTTCACATACCGTATTTCAATTAGCTTTGAAACTTGATTTTTATTCTCATAAAAATTCATCTTTTAAAACCTATTATTTTGTCACTGTCAAATCCTCTCGTGTGTGGTTGTGGGTATGTACAGAAATTTGTAGTGTGTGTTTTTTTGTTGGAAAACAGCTAAGTTTTTTTCCAAATGGTGTGTTCAGTGGTGCTATGTCAATTACAAATTGTAAATTCGACAGTGTGCACCCCATTCATTTGCAAAAGCTGATCTGTTCATTATTTATAAAACAAAGTGCAATCAGTTATTTTCATATTTGAAACTTCCTGAATATTCCTGTTCTTGTGTGTACATATGTAAAATTTGTCACCTTGAATTTCCCTGGAGTGTCAGAGGCTGAGGGGTGACCTTATAGAAGTTTATAAAATCATAAGGTGCATGGGTAGGGTAAATAGACAAGGTCTTTTCCCTGGGTTGGGGGAGTCCAGAACTAGAGGGCATAGGTTTAGGGTGAGAAGGGGAAGATTTAAAGAGGATGTAAGGGGCACCTTTTTCACGCAAAGGGTGGTATGTGTACGGAATGAGCTGCCAGAGGAAGTGGTGAAGGCTGGTACAATTACTACATTTAGAAGGCATCTGATTGGGTACATGAATAGGATGGGTTTAGAGGGATATGGGCCAAGTGTTGGCAAATGAGACAAGATTAATTTAGGATATCTGTTCAGCATGGATGAGTTGGACCAAAGGATCTGTTTATGTGCTGTACATCTCTTTGATTCTATGGATTATTTTGTCATCAGTTGGCTGCCAGTTGC
The DNA here is from genome assembly GCF_004010195.1 of Chiloscyllium plagiosum. Lineage (NCBI taxonomy): Eukaryota > Metazoa > Chordata > Chondrichthyes > Orectolobiformes > Hemiscylliidae > Chiloscyllium > Chiloscyllium plagiosum. The sequence continues at coordinate 4,342,818 of NC_057741.1, forward strand.
TGACGGCTATGAGCAGATTTGATTAGTCCTGTTCTGCAATATAGAATGGTGAGAAGTGTGCTATGGAAGAGAAACAAAATAGTAGGGCTAGAAAGGAACTCAGACTAAAATTCTAAAGGAAAATTATACATGTTGCTTCTTTTGTTCAATTCTAATTCCAATATTTGTTTGATCTTGAAAAAGATTAATGTTTCTGGAGAGACCTTTGAGAGGAAAGTCAAACATGGACAAATTTCAAAGAAAACAAATTAATTTATGTTTGCTGCAACTTCAGTTTTTAGATATAAAAGTTTAATTTGCTTAACTAATCTGATTTATAAAACGTTTCACAGCAAGAACTGGCTAGTTGGCTTGTGTCATGTTTGTATCTGTCACAGTCAATTTTACTCATCAAATTGGAAGTGAAGTGTAACAGATTAATGAACACTGTTGGTGTACTACAATTTAGATTGCTTGTAGGTGGTCTCTCATGATAATTGCTGCAACTTGTTGCTTTAGTTCTTATTAAATAGCAGCAGGTTGAAGCAGGTCGGTTGCTCGGTGTTTGCTCTATATCTTTATCTGATGAAGAATGCAGTGATTTGGGTGAAGCATATTGCCTGTCAAGTGATTTAACAAGTAATTCAGACTGTTGCAATTTTAAAATAAGCATGTTATAGAGGTGCAACAGTAAGTGTTGGCAATGTTCAACAGGCCTGTTGAGCAAGAAGAACAGGGCAAATGTCTTAGACTAATGACCTATGATCAAAATCGGAAGAGCTCAGAAATTTAAGCAGGTACAGAAGAAAATGTCAGCAATAGAATGGGATACAGGAATAATGAAATGATAGAAGGGATGTCAGGTCAAGAGGTCAATTCCTGGAATGGCGGGACTATCTTATGTTGAAAGATTGGAGCGACTGGGCTTGTATACCCTTGAGTTTAGAAGACTTGAGAGGGGATCTGATTGAGACGTATAAGATTATTAAAGGATTGGACACTGTGGAGGCAGGAAATATGTTTCCGCTGATGGGTGAGTCCTGAACCAGAGGACACAGCTTAAAAATAAGGGGTAGGCCTTTAGGACAGAGATGAGGAGAAACTTCTTCACCCAGAGAGTGGTGGCTGTGTGGAATGCTCTGCCCCAGAGGGCAGTGGAGGCCCAGTCTCTGGATTCGTTTAAGAAAGAGTTGGATAGAGCTCTCAAGGATAGTGGAATCAAGGGCTATGGAGATAAGGCAGGAACAGGATACTGATTAAGGATGATCAGCCATGAACATGATGAATGGTGGTGCAGGTTCGAAGGGCAGAATGGCCTACTCCTGCACCTATTGTCTATTGTCAAGAAGAGGAGGCTGTGGGGCAAATAAGGAACCAAAAAAAAGCGAAGGATCTGTAAATTAGAACAGGAGAGAGGTCACTCACACTTGGTTGTTTTCTGTACCCTTCTCACAGCCAAACCAAACCTTTTTTTCTGCAGCACCCTGATTTGAATTTAAGAATTTTATAACTTTTAATGAGATCCCCTCGAATTCTTCTTAACATCAGAGAATACACAGAGACCTAAGCTCCTTTAATCTCTCCTCAGGATAGTCTCAGTATTCCAGGAATTAATGTAGTTCACCTTCCTCTCTGGCAAATATATCACTCCTTGGGTAAGGGACTAAAACATGAACAGAATACTCCAGGTGTGGTTTCACTGGGGCTCTGTTACTTTCCTGTGTTTGTAGTCCAATTCTCTTGCAATAAAGATCAATCTAATGTTTGCCCTCCTTATGTGTTCTGCTCCTGTATGTTAGCTTTCAGTGGTTTACGAAAATCAATTCTTTACAATTTTTCAGCTTTTAAGAAATGCACTGCACATCCATTCCTTCTACTAAAATGATACCTCTCACTTATCCACATTATATTCCATTAGCCATGTCCTTGCCCAGAACTCAGCCTGTCAGATTCCTCTTGAAACCTTTTTGTATTCTCTGTACAATGCATATTCCTACATAGTATTGTGCCATCCACAAACGTTGAAGTATTACGTTTTGTCCTGATGTCCTAATTGCAACTTCCCAACTTGAGAATAATTAATCTATTCCATTCTTTGTTTTCTTTCCATTAACTAATCCTCAATCCATGCCAATATATTAGCCCCATGTGCTCCAATTTTGTTTACTAACTTCTTGAACAGCATCTTATCAAAAGCCTTGTGAACATTCACTGAACACCACACATACTAGTTTCTCTTGCTCTACCCTGCTAGTACATCTCATCAAAATTCCCTAAGGTTTATCAATCATGATTTTCCTTTCATAAATACCACTTTAGCCAAATCTTGTCTTCATAAACTTGTAAATGCCTTTAAGTTTAAGATACTAGTATTAGATCTAAGTTTTATCTCCTGAAAGCTCAATATGAGCTTGCCTGGTGCTATGACCACACTTGCCCGGAGGATCCTTAGTACAAGATTGATTATTTCCCTCTGGTTATGTGCAACCAAATGTGAAATATGCTGTTCTTTAGTTAGTTTTAGAAGTATTGTTCCAAGAAACTTGCCCAAATACATTTATGAAATCATCCTTAAAGTTACTTTGCCAATTCAATTAATCTATTTTATATAATGTAATGCATAATGATTGAGGACTTGTTAATCTTGTGATACAGAATTCTCTAAGCAACTGTGATAATAACAGAGTGGAATTTTATATCCCGTTTTAAGGTGAAAAACTTGGGTCTGATATGAGTGTCCTAAACTTGAAGGCATCTGGAGATATGAAGACAAAATGTAGAGTATTAAATTATTGCAGCAAATACATGTTTGAGCTCATCCTTATTGCTACTTTGCCAATTTGATTTTTCCAATCATATATGACCATTAAATCATTGCAGCTCCTTTTGTTACAAGCCCTCATTCTACCCTGATTTATACATTGTCCTAGAGTAGAACTACTGTTAAAGTGCCCATGGAATATAGGCCCCACACTACTACTCTTTTGCTGTTCCTTATTTCCACTTCACGCTGATTCTACATTTTGATTTTCTGAGCCATGATCATATTTCACTATTGTACTGGTATCATCTATCATTGAGAGCTTCTTTCCCATTCTTCTGAAATGTCAAACACTGTGTGCATTCATATAAAATCTTTAATTCTGTCTTTTTTTAGCATTTTCCTCTGCTCTGACTTTGTTAACTGGTGTACTCTTAGGTTTGTGCATTCTGTAGCTTCCTGTCACACTCCTCTGGTTAATATTACCTCTATCGCTAACATGCCGTGTTGCTTTGTCCTTCCTATTAACTTTCTCCTTAAATTTCTCCTGATGAGATCCCTTCCCCACCGCTTTACAGTTGGTTTTACAACGTGGCAGGATCAGGAATAGAAATTGCTGTGAAAGCTCTGCAGGTCTGGCATCATCTGTGAAGAGAAATCAGTGCTGATGTTTTGGGTTCAGTGACCCGTCCTCAGAACACAAAGGCAGGATACTAGTCTTAGTCTTATCTGTACAGTCATCTCTTCCCCTAGTGCTGGTGCTATTCTGCATGAATTTAAATGTATTTCTCCTCACTGAACTTCTATTCAGCACTCCTTTAAGGTCTCCCTTACATCAATTTACTTATGAAGTATGCAGTAATTGAACTTATTACCTTTGCTTTTTAATTTTGATTACTAGCCATTCAAACTTGATCAGCAGAACTACTCTCTTCATCCTAGCTAATTTATTGATATCCATGGAACTGCAATAGTTGAATCCTCCCACCTTGTTCATTTAGTCTGATCAGAATCTTCTCATATTGAAAAATGTGTTGCTGGAAAGCACTGCAGGTCAGGCAGCATCCAAGGAGCAGGAGAATCGACGTTTCGGGTATAAGCCCTTCTTCAGAGTCCTGATCTCCAGCATCTGCAGTCCTCACTTTCTTCTCATACTGCACAAATTTGCATCATATATGGTTGACGTGAATCACAGAGTCAATCAACTTCCGCTTGCTGCCCCTGAAACATTTTATCTGCAATGTCAACTATTATATTTTGTTTAACTAATTGTTTTTAAAAGTTTATAAATGTCTCCAAATGATTATTTGTAGGAATTGGTATGATATCACTTTGAGAGATCATGCTAATGAACACGTAACCATGATGTAAAACAAATGTCCAGCAACTATTACATATTCAGCTAGCAGCCTATAATGCGAGGGAGTGTAACTGGACTTTCCTGTAACAGTAGTAACATATGAACCTCTATACCAATCAAGTTTGTTTGCTGACCAATCTTGTAACATATCGTTAAATAAATTGAACCAATTTACCAGACCTGGTGAGTTTGACTAGCTTGTGAATGCAAATGATGAACTACAACAAGTATATTAAGTGTTTAAATTTAAACAATAAATTTTATACAGTGCTTGCATCTCCATGGTACTAATTTAAGCCATTGTCCCAGTTTGAACAAAAAGAAACCTTAGAATTCACCAAGCGATCACTTATTTGTTTGCCTAATTACTACCTCTGGATTTCAGATCTGTGCATACACTGATCATATCCTAGACCACTTTCTGTTCTATAAAAACTTCCTTTCTCTCATTGAAAAACTTTAAGACTTAGTGCTGAATTCAAGTATTTATTATGTTAAGATGGTGTCCATGCTACTTACTCCACAAACAAAAATCTCCTGCATTTACACCAGCTAAAATTGCAGAGTTCCAAACTAGGCCCTACTGACTAGTGCGAGTGCCAACTAATCACCTATTTAACTATCTAACTGTGTGGCTGCCATCAGCAGGCAATTTTATTTTAACCAGTGGCTAAGACTGAAAGGAACTACCACTTAAGGACAAGTGATATGTGACCTAACTATATTTTAGGAAAAGACCTACACTTTAACTTGCTTCGTATTCCTTACTCACTAAATTCCTGAGTTTATTACATCGTCAAAGCACTAGTCCATGAAGCTATTCTCCATGCTAGAATTAATTGTTGCTTTCAAAAAGTAATTGGATGAGCACCTGAAAGGGAGTTTTTAAGAGTTTGGGGAAAGGACTGGTATTATGAGAATTGCTATTGCAGGCAATTGGCATAAAACGTGAACCACGTTCTGTTGTAGTCATTCTTTGACTGTGTGTAAACTAGCGCACTGTTGAAAATGGCTAGTGTCATGCTGTTAGAGAATCATTTATGTTTTATTTTCCATTTACTCAAGAAGGCAGTATGGAATTGATCTACATTGATGCATTCTCTCTTCACATTATTTGAATTTCTATTCATTAATATATGCTCCAACAAAGTTGGTGATGATTTATTTTTTGTAGCTGGCAACTCTGCTAGAGTGGGGCCAAACATTCATCTTTCATGTGATGTGCCAAGAATATGAATTGGAAAGGCCCAAATCTGTTGTTTTATGTCAACATGGTGTTGATCAGCGCTTCTGCGATTTGAAGGTAAGGAAGCTCAAATCTCATTAAGCCGTATAATTCATTAGCACATGCTACTACATTAGCTTTTTTTTAAAAAAACCGGACTTCCATACAGGCAGAAATATGATTTCAGTTGAGCGATAGATGTGAAGAAGTCTGTTATAAGTCTTAAAATTTCCATCAAACAGTATTTGAATGTAGAGACAAATAAAGCTCTGTGCTCATTTCAAATAAAGCTCTGTCTTTGCTACCCCCTGTTGTATTGAATTGATAGGTGTTAGTATTATGTTGGAATGCAAGTTAATAGCAAATATAATTTTAACAATTGATCTTTTATATATAAAAGTACAAAAGAATGCTGAAACATTGTTGCTTCTTATAAGCCACTTCAGTTTCTTCGTCAAAGAATGATGCTTAGAAAAAGTCTCCTCTAGATCACTTCTGCTACTTGACCTAGACACACAGAAATGCTGGTTGAGTCAACATATTCACTCCAATATTTTTTTTCAGAAAGGCCACCTTTTACAGTGCTTCACAGACTTTTCCCTGTGTCTGTGCTCATTTCAGGCTTGATGATTACAATTGGTAAACGTTGGAGAGCATGGTGGGGGTTGCCCAAGGAAGGGAAGACCTATGAGAGCATGAATGGATTGTTTTCAGTTGTTTATAAAGACCACTATTATAACTTCAATATCAGATCAGTTAATTGGTAACTGTGTACAGTCTGTGAGTTGGCTATGTTCTCCTATTCCTCCTCTTCCACCTGATGTATGTCTGTGCCAATTTGTTCTCTTAGGAAAGAGGATGAGTTGGAGATTTTTTTCCTTATGCAGATAGAAAATTAGTGATTTGAGAATTATGTAAGAATGTCAGTGTTACCATCTTTTCAATTTGATTTACTTTGGAGAAAGGTTAATGGCCTTTGCTCTCCATTATAACCTGACAGATCAGAAACTGCATGATGAATCAATGTACCAACACTATGTCTTAGCACTCAATCATGTTCCCCAATTTTTGTCAGTTTTGTTGAATTTGTACACGAGTAAGAACAAAATCATGGTGAGAACTTTCGTGTGTTTTTATATTTTTTATGTTTGTTTCGAGACGTTTTTCAAAATATTTTGAAATTGGTATACGTGACTTTAAAATCTATTCTTTAGAAGTTAGTTTGATTGTCCTTCCATGGTGCTAATTTTAAAAAGCAAATCAAATGTTGTTAGATGGCAAATAAGTAGGTTAAACTCCCAATGACATTAAATATAGCCAATAGGTTGTATGATTATCTTTAGCTTTGTGAATTGTTGCAATTGAGGAAAGGACTCTCTTGTGGCTTGGCCTCAAATCAAGTAACTCAATTTAACATACCCAATGCTTTAAAGAATATTGTCTACTAAGAATTACTGAAATAGACTTTTTAAATCCAAGTAAGTAATGAACTTTTAATGAAGGTATTGTTTCTGATCTTCAATTGTTACCTCCACTATAACCTTTCCTTAATGGCATATCTATAAATGAGGAAAATTAATTGGCAATTATTACAAAATCTCTAGACACTTGAGCTTAGAGTTCTAAATTGACAAGCGATCCCACATCTTCAAGTGTTCAGAGAGACATGAAATTAAATCGAGTAGTTTAACTTTCGATTAACCAGATGGATGTTGTTGCTAACCTTTAGATGCAAAAGTAATTGAGTAATGATCGATGTTTACAAAAATAGTTCATGGTTCATAGCAAAGATGTATTGCAGTGAGGATGAAGGATTCTAGGAAGGGAATAAACCAACAATGGTTAACCAAGGAAATTGAGAATAGCATCAGATAGAAAGGAAAAATCTGCTATATGGCAAAGATAAGTGGTAAGCGAGAGCATTGGGAAGGTTTCAAAAGTCAGCAAAAGACCAAAAAAAGGAGAAAATAAACTTTGAGGGTAACTGGCAGGTAATGTCAAAGTGGACAGCAAGAGTTTATTTTTTAAAAAGTATAAAAAGGAAGAAAGAAGCCAAAGTGAAGATGTGCCTCTGAGAGAATGAGGCTTGTGAAATATAGTGGGGAATGAGGAAATAGCATAAGAGCTGAATAAATACCTTGCATCACTCTTCACAGTCAAAGACCCTAATAATATTTGTAAATCAGTAAATGTTGAAAGGGCAAAACGAGAGATTAAATAAATACAATAGCTATCACAAGAGGAAAAGTGCTAAGGAAGTTGATGATGATAAAGTCCAATAAGTGTCCTGAACTTGGTGGGATGCATCTTAGGATATTAAATGAAGTAGCTACAGAGGTAGTGGATGCACTGGTAAAAATCTTTCAATAATCCGTAGATTCTGAAGAGTTTGAGGGTTGGAAAACTGCCAATGTACCAGCCTTATTTAATAAGAGTTGGAGACAAAAATCAGGAAACTGTAAGTCAGTTAGCTTAACATCTATAATTGAGAAAATATTTCAGTCTATTATAAAGGATGTAATAGCAGTGCATTTCGAGATGCGTAATATAATCAAAGAGATCAACATGGCTTCACGAAGGGAAACTCATGACTGAAAAATTTATTTGAATTCTTTAACGTAGCAAAACAGGCAAGATAAAGGGGAAGTGATAGATGTAATTGGTTTTCACAAGGTGTTTGATAAGGTACCACTTTGGCTACTTAACAACGCAAAAGCCTATGCTGTTTGAGGTAGTATGATAGCTTGGTTAGAAGATTGGTTAATTAAAAGAAGATGGAGAGTTGGGAAACAGGTGCATTTTTCAAATGGCTACCTACAACTAGTGTTTTTGAGATCACTATTCTTAATTTTTCTCATTTTTAGTTTGGAACTGAGAGTTCAAGTTAAGAATTGAATTTTTAACAGCAGCTTATGTTAAAAATAAGAAAAAAAAGACAGAGCATGTTTGCTATTGGGAACTGCCTAGAAAGATAATACAGCTACAAGAATGCTGAAGATGTTTTGGCACCAAGAAGTTGTTATGCTCAGGGATTGGCAGCTGGTTAGATATTGAATTTGTCAATCTAGGGAGGGCTGATGTTGGTGAACCAGCCACAGATGTTGAAAAACAAAGAAAAAACAAAAAAGAAGGTGAATGCATTCTTAGTGAACTTTTGGGCAGGAGGTAGTTTTTCTTTGGAAGCTGCCAAACTAGGAAGTTGTTTCTTGGTAATGCTTTCTAGTTATTCTCCAGTTATCAAACTTGTTGAAAGTTCTGAGAAAAGGACCCCACTCTATAGGAAAAGAGTAATAATCACCAGAGGTGTGTGGAAGTTGTTGACATTGACTGGTGTCTTCAGAATTCAGGTGAGAGAGACAATTTCTTGTGCCTGCAATACAAACAATCATCAAAGGATTTCATGAAGATCTGGTGTTTCTTATTAAAGTGGCTATCAGGCAAACAAGTTATGATTTTTTTACTTTCTTTCATTTATTTCTTAACTGTGTCAGTCTGTCAGTGAGAGTTGGGGGTTTGTATTCAAAGAAGGTTAGGCTTAAGTCATGGATATTAATTAAATTCACTTGTGATTCATTGTGTTCTGCTAGTTACATTTGTTTAAATTATAAATTTAGTGTCAAAGATCTGTTAATGATAATTCTGGTTAGGAACACTTGAGCAATTTTGAGGGTTGTTACTTTAATTTCACTGTGTGTTACAAACAGAGTGACAGTGTATGATTTAGTTTGGCTTGTTGTCCTGTATCATAAGTGTGCCACAAGGATCAGTTCTGGGGCCACAATTGTACGCAAGAAATATTAATGACTTTGATTAGGAAAGTGAATGTACTATGGTTAAGTTTGTGGATGACACAAAAGTAGATGAGAAGGCAAGTGATGAGGATAGCACAGTCTGCAGAAGGATCTAGACAGGTTAAATGAGTGGGTAAAGTTTGGTAGATGAAGTATAATGATTAGATCCCCTACAGTATGGAAACAGGCCCTTCGGCCCAACAAGTCCACACCGAGCCTCCGAAGAGTAGCCCATTTCCCTCTAACACTATGGGCAGTTAGCATGGCCAATTCACCTGACTGGCACACCTTTGGACTGTGGGAGGAAACCAAAGCACCCGGAGGAAACCCACATAGACACTGGGAGAATGTGCAAACTCAACACAGTCGCCTGAGGTGAGAATCAAACCTGGGACCCCTGGTGCTGTGAGGCAGCAGTGCTAATCACTGAGCCACCATGCCGTCCGTGGGGAGATAATAGGTTATGCACATTGGCAGAAAGAATTCAGGAACTGAATGTTTGTTAAGAGGAGAAAGATTGCAGAAAACTATAGAACAGAAGAATTTGGCACTCCTCAACCATGAATCACAAAAAACTAGCTCCATATTCAGTGGGTAATTGGGAATAAATGGAACGCTGACCTTTATTTCATAGAGAGTTGAGGATGAAAGTGTGTAGTTTTAGCAAAACCTCCCTAAGGCATTTGTCAGAACATAGCTGGAATACTGTGAAAAGTTTTGGGCAATTTTATTAAAGGAAAGATATACTGACATTGGAGGCAGACCAGAGGAGGTTCACAAGGCTCACTGTGGGTATGGAGGAGTATCTTCTGAAGGAGAGGTTGAGAACACAGTGCCTGTATACATTGGAATTTAAGAGAATGAGAGGTGACCATGTTAAAATATACAAGATTCTTAGGGGAATTGACAGGGTAGATGCGGAAGGGTTTTTTCTTGTAGGACAATCAAGGAGCAGCGGGTGTAATCTCAAAATTAGAGGTTGTGAAAAAAAAGGTGAGAATCAGGCTGGTTTTATCCCAATGTCCATAAATAACTTTGAATGCAGCCCACGCTGTAAGTGCAAGAATGATGGATCAAACCATGTAAATTGAATTTGAGTTCCCTGGTCTAATGCAATGTTTAATAAAACAAAGAACTGCAGAAGCTGAAGATCTGAAGCAAAAACAGAAATTGCTGGAGAAGCCCACCAGGTCTGGTCACAACTGTGGAGAGAAAAACAGTGTTATTGTTTCAAGTCCAGTGACCCTTTTTCATAACTGTTCAAAAGATGACTGGACTTGAAAAGTCAATAAAGCCGAAAGAACTGCAGATACTTGAAATCAGAAGCAAAAACAGAAGTGGCTGGAAAAGCTCAGCAGGTCTGGCAGCATCTATGAAGAGGAAGTTAATGTTTTGGATCCAGTGACCCTTCTTCAGAACTGTTAATGCTGTTTTCTCTTCAATGATTCTGCCAGATCTGCTGAGTTTCTGAAGCAATTTCTGTTTTTTGTGTTTGATACAACACTAACCTGCCATCTTATGGTTAAGCTGCTAAAGGCTATGATACAATTTGTATATCGTTGAGTAACTGCATTGCAAACAGAAGAGAAAGGGCAGAAAATGGAATAAGTTAAGACTTTAGGCAGATCTGATAAACTTTTCATGTTGTCTAACCTCAGGAAATAATGTTTCAGATTGGCTGATAGGTCTTAATGGAGAAAGAAAACTAAGTTTAAAAAAATTTATCATTTTAGTCTTAAAACCTAAATTTCAAAATGTATGTTTGCATTCTTTGTTGATATCTCAGCACGTGTTTATTTCTGTTTCCTTTTCAATATACTTAGCTGAAAAATGTGCATGGACCATGTCAACGATCAGAAGAACTGAAATACGTTATGACTCGGATAGCAGTTGATGGCGCAGATCTCTTTGTTGTAGAGCATGGTTGTGCAGCCAGTATTAAGGTAATTGGTTGAATAATGTCAAATGAAAACAAAGAGAAATACATGTAGGTATTTCAAATTGTCTTTTGAAACAAAAATACAGATATATATGTGAATTGTCTATGTCAGTGGAACGAGATAAATAATTTATTTTTGAGAAACTATAAATTCCTGATGTTCTTGGATTGCAAACCATTGCTCGAAAAATATATTTCTGCTGAACTGGTGGTTGTTTTAGGTTCTTAGTTTCTATCCAGAGGAAGCCTGTGTTCCTAGCCTAGATAGGCTAATGCTGAAGAAGTTCATTTTAACTCATCACAAAATCAGAAGCATGGGCCTCATTTAAATGTAGCAATTGTCAAGCCAGCCCTCCTGTTTGAGTTTCTTGGCTGACCCGTCTCCCAACAACCTGGCACAATTAAACATGAAATTAGTCTATTGATGATGATTTTGGGTTAGGTTTCTTATTTCTAACAATTTAACCCCAACACAATCTTGCCCATCTTGTGGAGAATTAAAACTCTTCCTCCCTCTTCTGGCACATTAGTTTGATTCTTCTTGGTTTTGGACATCTATAGGCCAACAATAAAATTCAATGTTGACTTTAAGCTTACAGGTCAGTTCCAGGTTTGAGATGTGCCTGTACTTTGTATGTCGAAGATATAGATTGTTATGAAGAGTAGTTGCAGCAAATTTTCCTTCAGCAAAATATTGTACTGCTGTTTCTGACTTTTGCATATTACTTCGAATTCATCTTGTAGAATTAATTAATTGATTAATTTCCTGAAATTCTGTTCCTTTTTCTTCTCACTGTCTACCATCCCTGACTGGCAGTGGAGATTTTTTGCCCCCTTGCAGTTGACTTTCTAAAATCAGCTCTTAGTAGCTGTATGTCTTCAATTGGGTTAATATTCTCACTGATACAAACTTTTGTTTACAGTTTAAAAAGCCTGGCACAGCTGTAATCAAGATACACAGGATTATACCTGCAAACGTCTGCTGTTGCACTAATAATAACTGTAATGAGAATTTGTTTTATATTCTTGTAACTTGTGTTACAAGTGCTCGAGGCTTTTACCTTTTCTGTCACAGAATTTATTTTCTCACAGGAGCTGGAGAGGACAAACATGATAAATGTGAAAGTTCTGAATATCAAATAAAGCATTGCTGGCAGCTAGGTTGCTGATTTAAAAAATAAATATTTTTTGTTATGTTTATTCATGATAATTATTGTACTGTATAAGATATGGTGCTTGCATAGATGTTTCTAATTTACAACTAATTTCATATTCTAGATAGGGGCCATTCGCATTGCTACTTGTAATCTTCATAACCAAGCAGTTGGAGAGGGTGTGAGTGCTGTTGTACAAGATGTTCAACTGAGACAATATATTGAACAATTTGAAAATTGTAAGCTTGGAATTCAACCCACCATACTCCGTCGATCATGTTGGCTAGAAGCTGGTTCAGTAAATTTTGGATTAATCACAGCAGATGTGGCTTTGGCTGCAGATCATCCTGTAAAACATGAAGCACAAAGACAATTCTTGGAAACTCATGATTACCGAACTAAAAGGTACTGCGTAGTTATATTTGTAAGTAGAAGCAATGATGTACCAGACAGGGAAATAAATCTCAATGATGGCCGGAGTATACTAACATTTTCTTCCTAGCTTATTTAAATATTTGATATGCTAAACTTACTCATAACACTTCATATTATCTTATCGTGTGTAAAATTGGCATGTATTAATTTACCTTCCTACCTTGATCTCTCATGTCAAATATGATCAGGTAAAGTAATTGACATCAACAGCATAAAGAATTTTGGTAATGTTTGACCTTTGTGAAAAACACTGTTATAAGCTAATTTAGTCATGCAGAATAATTTTCTAGCTTAGTGGTAACTAGTAGCCTTTATATGGGAGCTTTGTATCTGATTTTCATTATGACTGTAGCAATTGACAGTCTGCAAGCTTTTGGAATCCAGATTATAACTGTTGCTCATTTATAGCAAGATTGCTTATTGTTAAGAGGTTTGCACCAATATATGCCCATATTGGAACTCATGGCATGAGGTATCATGGCATGTGGAATCAATGTCGAAAACTCTCAGGGCCTCTCCCATCCAATTGCCACCTTTTATGGCTCCACCACTGATGAATCTGTCCTGCATATTGGATAAGGCATGATCGGAGTTGGCGACAGAGACTACAAGCATGCTCAACACTGGAAGCTGCTTATGTTAAACAGAACCAACTGATCCCAGAACAAATTTCTGCAGTTTCCCCACATCCAGTACAAAATCATTAAATAACTATTAGATGAGAAGGGTCTGCAAACATCTGCATCCTGACTGATGGCAGCTCAGTCCAAGATTTCAAGTAGTCTTCAGCCAGATGTACAGAGTGAATAGTCTATCTATCTATCTATCTCCAAACCACTCCAGCAACACAGCTGACAATGTTCAGCTGTTTTGGTTCATTTTGTATGAGATTGTCAAGATTTTTGCTGTATACATGGCAGAGACAATGTTGCATTGTAGAGATGAAGAATTGTACTCCAGAATTAACCATGCCCATAGCCTAGCTGATCCATTGACGTTACAACACTGACATCTATATGACAAAGTGGAAAATTGACCCAGGAATGCCCTGTCCACAAAAAAACAGATCAAATCTGCCCCACATGTTTTGTCTTAATTATCATCAAAGTGACCCTGAAAGTTAAAATAAGCAAAAGTTACACAGTGTGAGCTGGTTTGATTTCTCCAAGGACTACTGAGCTCCTGACCTCATTGCAGCCTTGATCCAAGGATGGACAAAGAGCTGAACTCAAGTGGTGAGGTGAGAGTGACTGGCCTTGTTAAGACAACCTTTTGATCAAGCGTAACATCAAGGAGTCTTAGGTAATAAAGTTTGGGAGTGTGGAGTTCTCTTGGATGGATAGAGTTATACACAGCAAGAAGATTGTGATTATTGGAAACCAATCATTTCAACACATGGCATCACTTCTGGATTTTCTGAAGGCAATGTCATGGGCCCAACTATTTCTAGCTATCAGATCAGTGGTGTTTCCTCCAGCATTTGGTTAAAAGTAGGGATTTTCACTGGTAATGGAAATGTTGCTTTTCATTTTCAACTATCTGACAGTAAAGCAGCCTGTGCGCACAAAATCAGGTTTGACTGATAAGAGATTGGTGGCATTAGTGCTCCACAAGTGCTGAGCAATGACTGTCGAGTGGGAGCCATGATTTGAAGATGCTAGTGTTGGACTGGAGTGGACAAAGTTAAAAATCACACAACATCAGGTTTATTTGGAAGTACCAGCTTTCGGAGCACTGCTCCTTCAGGTAGCTGTGGAGCAGGATCATAAGACACAGAACTGACAGTTGCAGTGTTATGCAACTGAAACAATTTATGGAAAAAAACCTAGATTGCTGTTAAGGCTTTCATCTTTTAGAATGTGTTGCAGGTTTTGGTCATTAATATGTAAATCTTATGCATCTGCATCAAGGACAGACACCTCAGTACCTCACTCTACCGCAAACCCACTGATAACCTTACGATGCTGTACTTCTGTAGCTTCCATCCTAAGCATATTAAAACAGCCATCCCCTGCGAACGGCACATACACAGTATCTGTTCAGATGAGGAGGAACATGGTGTACACCTGAAGGGCGCCCCCATAAGAACAGTGTACCATGCTCAACTCATCAATCATCAGTTCTGACGTGTCACAGCAAGAAACCGTAATGACCTCCTCAGGAGATAGACACGGGATACAACTGATAGGGTATCCTTCATTATCCAGTACTTCCCGAGTGCAGAGAAACAACACCATGTTCTTCACAGCCAGCAACACATTGTCGATGAGGATCAGCACCTTGCCGAGACAGTTCCTATGCCTCCACTTCTCGCCTTTAAACAACTGCCAAACCTTAACAGATCCTTGTTTGCAGCAAACTACCCAGTCTTGAGGACCACATAAACCATAACACTGTACAACCCTGTCATGGCAACAACTGCAAGATATGTCAGAATGTTGACAGGGATGCCACCATTACACGTACAGACACCACCCACCATGTGTGCGACAGGTACTCATGTGACTCAGCCAATGTTGTCTATTTCATATGCTGTAGGCAAGGATGCCCTGAGGCATGGTACATTGGTAAGACCAAGCAGACGCAGTGACAATGGATGAATGGACACCGCACAACAATCACCAGACAGGGATATTCCCTCCCTGTCAGGGAACACTTCAGCAGTCACGGATGTTCAGCCGCAGATTTTCAGGTTTATTCTCCAAGGTGGACTTCGGGATACACAACAATGTAGAGTGGCCGAGCAGAGGTTGATAACCAGGTTCGGTAACCATGAGGATGGCCTCAACCGAGTTCTTGGTTTTGTGTCACACTACAGGTGACCCCAGTACGCTATACACTCTCACGCAAGCACACACTCTTACATACACTCACACTCACGCAGACTCTCTCTCATCCGCTCTCTCCCATACACACTTACATCCCCATCCTCTCATCCACACACACACCCTCTCTCAGGCTTATACTCCAACACACTCTCCATCTACTAAGCATGCACACTCACGCTCATGCACGCTTAAACTCGCTCACTCTCGCTCTTGTGCACTAGTGCGCTCGCTCTCGTTCACATGCACTCGCTCTCACTCACGCTCTCTCTCTCTCATGCGCGCACACACGCACAAATAAGTCTATGGGAAGTTTGGGATTCCAACAGACTCTAATCTCACATCTTTAATACATTGTCTGAGCTGAGATGTTACCTTCTGTTATAGAACCTTAAGTTATCTCGAGAATGTGACTTAATGAACCTAAACCTGCAACCCATTCTGTAAGATGAAAGACGTAACAGCAATCTGTTTTTTTCACTATATCATTTCAGTTGCGTGGCCCTGAGATCTTTTGCTATAAAATCTGTCTTATGATCCTGCTCCATAGCTATCTGATGAAGGACAGGTTCTCTGAAAGCTGGTACTTTCAAATAAATCTGTTGGACTTAGTGTTGTTGATTTTTAACTTTATCTATTGGGAGGCATTCTATCACAATCCTGTCTTTTACCTGGTAGGTAGTAGACAGACAGATGGAGTCAGGGCCTGAGTTACTTGCAACAGAATTCTCAGCCTGTGTCCTGCTCCTGTATCCACAGTATTTGTTTGCTGAATCAATTCAGTTTCTGGACAATGGTAACTTCTGGAATGTTGATGGTGAGAAATGCAGCGATGGGGTAATGTAATTTTGCCTTGTTGGAAATGGTCATTGTCTGGCACTTGAGCAGTAGGCAAGATATTTGCTACTTTACATCAAGTCCCAAACATTCATGTTTGTGTGGCTAACAGTCAGAGATGCTTCAGTATCCAAGAAATGATGAATGGTATTGATTATTGTGCAATCATCAAATATATCCCCACTTCTAACCATGTAGTGGAGTGAAGGCATTGTGTAGCAGCTGAAGATGGTAGGACCTAGGGCACTACCCTGAGGAATATTTACAGCCTGTCCTAAGATTGAGGCAGTTGGCATCCAGTAACGACAACATCTATTTTTATGCTAGGTGTGAGTCCAAACAGTGGAGATTCTCATTGAATTCAGTCTTGCTAGAGGTCCTTAATGTCCTCTTGTCAGATTCTGCCTATATGTTAAGGCTAGTCACATCAACCCACTACCTCCAGTTCCATTTTAGATTCAACTTTTTTGTCCATGTTTGAACATACTGGGAAATGTTCCACTGTTATAGCTGTGGTTGAGCATCTTGGCTAGTTCTAGAACATGGGTATCAGGATATTGGCGGGGCCTATGACCTTTGCAGTGTCCAGTGCCTTTAGCCTCTAAAATGTGAAATGAATCAAGAAACCGAAGACTGACATCTGTGATGCTGCACTTCGTTCAAAAACCCAGAGGCATGGATTCAGTGTATTTGGCCGAAGAATTAATGGAGAGTTTAGGAGAAATACCTCTGCCTACAGGATGGTGGTGATCTGGAACTCACTGCCTGAATGAATGGTAGAGAAGCCCTCATCACATTTAAAAATACATTCATTTCAATTGTCTTAAACTACAGAGCAAAAGAGCAAGATCTGGAAACTGTGAATAGCTTGGTTAGGTCTTTCTTTATGTGACAGAGATGCAAAGTGCTGAATGGTCTCTTTTGTTTAATTTTTCTACACTTTTGTTAATTTCACATTGTTATGAAAACGTGATTAAAGATTCTGACCTCATTGATAAGTAGGTTTTTTGGTTTATCATGATGTGCTACTCTACTCAGTATTTCATAAATGATTATGGTTAGCAGAAGGTTAGCGCAAAATCTCCTTCTGGGAATGTGATAAAAGTGAAGAGTATTAAAATCTTGTTCTGTTCACTGAATTTAGCTCTTGTTCTGAAACATTGTAGTTTAAGGTAATAATTGTGTTCCATTCCTTGGGATTTAAGAGTGTTGCAAAATCAGCTTTGATTCCTGCTGCTATTTGCTGTCTGTTGGAAATATGTTTGTGAACATCTGATGAGGCCTTCCCCTTGTTAAATTGCACTTCACTATTCGCGGCTAATGCTCATGCAAAGACATGGCCGTGTTGATGAGGTACTGAAAGCTTTCCAACACTTATGGAAATAGACTGCTTGAATGACTTAATCCCTTATGAGGAGGCAGAATCTTGGGCAGAAATTAAAAGAGAGATAAACGAAGTTGAATGATTTGATTGTAGCTTTTGTTGTTTTGTTGTCTACAGCTGACATTGTACCTTCTTTTGTGTAGACTGTGGTTTCTCTGGTCAGATGATGAGATCAAAACCAAGCGAGTGAAGAATAAGTGTGGGTGTCTGAGTGGTTGTAAGTTCTACGCAGGCATGGCATCAGGAATGGACTTCTTCAAATTGGATGAAATTACCCCATCCACCAGTTCTGCTTTCTCTAATACATCGACAGAAACTGATATGTTCTACGGGCAGTCACTGCTGCATCCAAATGAATGGATTGTCACTAAAGATACTTCAAAGACTGCAGATGGTAATTTCTTTTATATATAATGTTTTATGATTTCAGGAATGTTTGTCTTTAAGTTTCTTATTTTGCCTTCTATTATAATATCAAGATACCATAGTTTGAGCAATATAACTACTTGCATATGTGCATTTTACAAATTTTCACAAGGCTTTTATTTACATTAAGTATAAAGTTGAAATATCTGATGGTAGGTAATGAAGGAAACCCGTACAGAAAATCTTAAATACTCAGCAAGTAATTCCTGTGGAGAAACAGAAAAGGAGTTGAAATTTTGGGTCAGTGATCTCTCGTCTGTTCTGATGAAAGTTAATCCACCTGAAAGGTTAAATTTGTTTCTTTCTCTTCAAATGCTGGCAGACTGGCAAAGTATTTCTAGCAATTTTTTTGTTTTTATTTCTGATTTGCAGCATCTGCAGTATTTTGCTTAATGCTGGCGGAAACTATGTGTTGATAATACCTGTATTTTGGTAATTTAGGTAAAACAAATGGGACAAAAAGGAAAGAATGGGACTCGAGATCGTTGGGAACAAATTCAGAGAAAAAGAGCCAGTACCAAAATTTGCAAGTGCCTTTACGATCTCACAGTTCAACGTCCTCTTCTGAAGAAAATAGTAGTTCTACTGCTGCACTCCCTTTGTTGGCAAGTGAAAGAAACAGTCCATCCTCTAATGCTGATGATAGTATTCCACGGATGCATATTCCTGTTTCAAGTACAAACACTGAGGAAACAGTTGGAAAGTAAGTTCATTTTGGTTATAAAAGACGTGCATTTTTAAAAGCTGAGCAATTTTAATGTATTGAGTATTTGGATAACTGTTCTATTGTGACATGAATACGGTTAAATGTTTCTTAACCTTGATATGGCAGCCTTCTGATACCAATATGCTAGTGGATTGACCAGATACTCACCAAGGTGTTAACCACTGTACTTCATAAATGAAAATACAAAATTTAAAATACTGGCTAGAAACACTCTTTCTTTTTGAGATGCTGCTTTCCTATTTTTTGTTGTTGGCGAATTACTAAATAAAGAAAACAAACATTTTTGTTTAAAATTTTCTTTTTCTTTTTCTTTTTCTTTTTAGCGGTCCAACAAATGTTTCAGGAAGCACACCAGTTTCTCCCAATAATCAAGACAGAACATTAGTTCGCTCTCCTTTGAAGCGACAAGCTTCTGTCTCTTCTACACGGCTTGGGAGTACAAAGAGTTTATCAGCAGCTATTTTTGGTGAGCGGCAGACTGCAGCAATGGGTGTACAATTCACCAGCGAAGTGTCACGCAGTGACGAGAATGTTCTGGATTCTCCTCGTCAGCGGAGGAGCTTTGGATCCTTTCCCTTTACTCCATCATCAGATTCTAATACTTTCCATCAGTATCGATCGGTTGATTCAAGCATATCTGTGGCTGAAAGTGAGGCATACTTTTCAGCAGCTGAGGACTTTGATCCAGTCAGTAGTGATGAAGGTCCAGGTACCTACCCAGGAAGAAAGAAAAGACGTCGTACCCAAGGAATTGACTCGGCCAGGAATACAATTTATCGTAGTGTAGAGGGGCCATTAAATAGTTCTGTTAGCGGAGAAAGCCAAGAACTGAAAAACTATCCTATGCAAGCTCATGCCTCTCAGGCCTCTTTTGTATCAGCTCTTGAAGGAGGTGAAGAATCAGCCGATCATATATACACGGCTGAATGTGAAAAAGCTGTAGATAACAAGCAGATGTCATGTCAACAGATTGTGATGTCTTGTTACTTAAATTACCTTACACAACTGCAGGTATCCAACTGGTCAGTAAAACAGCCAACAAACAAGAGAACATCAAAATCTTCGCTGCACAGGCCTCTAGACCTTGATACACCAACCAGTGAAGAGAACTCTTCTTCGTTTGACCAGCTTTCTGTCCCCATGTTTAAGGTTGGCAACATTTTTGTCCAGTAATGAGTATTCTTCTGACTTGTTGAACTTCCACATACAGATAGGAATTGTTTTCTATAGGGGAAATTAACTTCTGAGAAATTGAAGCCCAAGGTGGATTGACCAATCATATTTGGCATTCATATAACATATAGTCATAGAGATGTACAGCACAGAAATAGACCTTTCAGTCCAACTCATCCATGCCGACTAGATATCCCAACCCAATCTAGTCCCACCTGCCAGTACCTGACCCATATCCCTCCAAACCCTTCCCATTCAGATACCCATCGAGATGCCTTTTAAATGTTGCAATTGTTCCAGCCTCCACTTCCTCTGGCAGCTCAAGCCATACACATACCACCCTCTGTGTGAAAAGGTTGCCCCATAGGTCTCTTTTATATCTTTGCCCTCTTACCCTAAACCTATGCCCTCTAGTTTTGGACTCCCCGACCCCAGGGAAAAGACCTTGTCTATTTATCCTATCCATACCCTCATGATTTTATAAACCTCTATAAGGTCACCCCTCAGCCTTCGGTGCTCCAGGGAAAAGAGCCCAACCTATTCACCCTCTCCCTATAGCTCAAATCCTCCAACCCTGGCTTCTGGCACAGAAAATAATCCAAAGTATTTTATGGAGGCATAATCTGACAAAAATTAATATTGAAAGAAAGATGTGGTCATGGGGAACTTTAAAGAGCCCAGACAGGTGGAGGAGTTAAGGAGGAAATAAGAGGGCAGTATCTAAACAAATGAAAATATGGGTTCCTGTGATGATTTGAAGAAATAGGGAAACATGAAAAGGAAAGGTGAATGGAATGGATGGTTATTTAGGGCACTAATACAGATGGAGCTGTAGAGATGGAGTGTTGTAGGACTGGAGGGAATTCATCAGTATGTGTGATTGAAGTCATGAGGAAATTTAATTATAAAGACTAAAATATTCATTTTGAGGCTCTGTCTGTTCTTGAAGGTGAGCATAAAAGGACCCTGACACTATTTTGAAGAAGAGCATAGGGGGTGTTACCCTGATGTCCTGGACAATACTTACTGCTCAACCACCTTCACTCCACCTACCACTTACTAAAATTAGCTGATCAATATTGTTATATTTTTGGCCAAAAATGAGGCAAACATTTTCAGACGTTTGAGGACTTTTATCCACTTAAGAAGTTTAAGCAAGTGAGAAATAACAGTAGATCGTGCAGCCACTAAAAGCCTCCTCTGCCTTATCAAATTATACTGTCAGATCACTTCCACTTCTCTACTATTTCTCTTGATCCCCTGAAAGACCAAATACATGTTCACCTCAGCCTTGATTCATAGAATCCCTACAGTGTGCAAACAGGCCATTCGGCCCAACATGTCCACACTGATTCTCCGAAGAGCATCCCGGCCAAATTCACTCCCCTATCTTGTCCCTGTAACCCTGCATTTTCTATGGTTAATCCACTTTACCTACGCATCCTTGGAGATTATGGGAAATTTAGCATGTCCAATCCACCTAACCAGCACATTTTTGGACTGTGGGAGGAAACCAGAGCACACAGAGGGAACCCGTGCAGATGTGGGGAGAATGTACAAACTCCACACAAACAGTCAGCCAATGCTGGAATTGAACCTGGGTCCCTGGCTCTGTGAGGTGGCAGTGCTAACCACTGAGCCACCGTGCCGCCCAAGTTGTGCTTAATGATGTCAGGGCACCAGGGAGAGCTCCCTTTTTTTTTCTAATTAGTGACATGGCTTCTTTGCCTGAGAGGACAGACAGGAACTCAATTTAAGATTCAAATCCTCTTTCTGCAATATTTTGTCTTGCCTCACCCATTGTTGTAATTGGAACAAAGGTGAATGTTCCTTTGTAATATTCCCTAACTTTCCATTATCTCATCTCATCTGCAAACTCTCATTCATATCTTTGTTACCTCCTAAACTTGATTATTTTAACACATTACTGACTCTGTTCAACATTCTACACTCTATAAACTTATACAAAACTCTGCTAGCTGTATCTTAACTCTAAAGTCCAATTCTGCTATTATTTCTATGCTTGATTATCTTCTTTGGATCCCGATCAAAAAAAACTTTTTTAAAGTCTTATCCTTGTTTTAAGATTCTGCCGTGATCTTACCCTTTCATGTTTCTGTATTCTCCAGCAAACCAATCTCCAAGTTATCTTCCCTCCTCTATTATGACCTGCTGTGCATTCCAAATTTATAATTGCGCCACCATTGGTGGCCACATCTTAGGTTGCTTGGCCTAAAGGTCTGGAATATTCTCCCCCTCTCTGAAACACTTTGCTCCTTTAAGACTCTATTTAGAAAGAAACTCTTTGACTAGGATTTTGGTCATCTGATCTTGCATCTCTTTAATCAACGTGGTGATGTATTTTGTTTCATAATGCTCCTGTGAAATGCTTTAGATCATTTCATTACAACTGGAGTGCTGTATATTTTTTGTTGGCATATCCAAAACTCTTTGGAGTAGACATTCTTAAAGATTCACGGTTCTTAACCTCTCACCTCCATTCTGAAAGATGAACCACACATTTGAAGTTGATGTCACATGTTCTATATTTCTCAGGCATCTCAGTGGCTACCATGTCAAGTCCTTTTAGAATCTTGTATGTTTCAACGAACTACCTTTTTGAATGAGTTAACTTTTCATTTTTCTAAAATCCGGAGCAAAAAGGCCCAATTTTTCTAGTCCTTCTTCATATGGGTTAAACCCCCCCCCCCCCCCCGCCACAAAAAAAAAGATGATTGCTATATCTGCATGTTAAATTTCTGTACGTATTGTGTAAGAACACCCAAGTGTCCAAAGTGCAACATGACTCTGTTACCTTGACATTTCCCATTAGATTTCTAAATTTAATATTACCTGACACCTTCTGTCACACTCTTAGTTTAAACCCTGTCCTCAGCCTTAATTATTTGATTCACCAGAATACTGATTGCAGTCCAGTTTGAGAGGTATCTGTGCAAAAAGAGCTCACTCTTCCCTTCTATATTGGTGTCATTGCCTCTTGAATCAAAGTTACTTCTTCTCACACCAATCTTTGAGTTACGTGTGATGCCGTATTAATTTGCGCATGGTCTGGAAGTAATACTTACACTATTATTCTTGAGTTTCTACTTATTTATTTAGAAATCCATTTCTTAAGCTTCCTCTGTGCAACCTCATTCTTAGTTTTACGTATGTTGTTGCTTCTTATATAGATGTCTTATCTGGATCCTTCTCTTCTCACTCCCAAGTTCTTCACCAGCCTTCAGATGATGTCTCAAAATCTTTGTACTGGACAGGCAACATAACCTTGGTATCTCTTGGCTTCCACCATATAGAACAAATGTCTATTCTCCCGAATGTGTCCTACCACTAATTATATTCTCTTTTACTCTTCGACTTGAGTAACCTCCTCTAACATGGTGCTATCATCAGTTTTCCCTTCCTGTATTCCTTGACATTCAAATAAGTAACTAATGCCTTGTTGATTTTAAGATGAGAACTAAGAATGTTTTAATACTGTAACTTTTATTCCCAGTCTTGCAATGCTGTCCCCTACCCTTGACCATTGATTACCTCTAAAGAATTGCTTAAATAAAGGATGATAAGTGAACGAGGCATTCTGGAACTCCCCCTTTCCCCAATGCATTGCAATAACTGCAACTGAGGTTCCAGCCCAAAAACTCTGAACCAAAGTTCCTCAAGTCGCAGCTTACATTGCAGATCTGATTGTTTGGGATCATAGTGCTATCCAGAAATTCTGACATGCTGCAGTTATTGTACACCACCAGCTCGGGCATATCTGTTCAAACTGTTTACATGTTTAATCACTTAAGATAATTGTTCAGTTATTTTGGTTCTTTTGATTTATTAGTTTATATAATAAAGTGCAGCTTTCCAGGGCTCAATTTGATGCACCTCCCTAACTTTTCTTTAAATAAAACTGATGAAACTGTAATCCCAATCATCTACCCAGTGCTATCTGATGTTAGTCTTTGATTATCCTGTTGTTTGATGATTCACCTTTGAATCTATAATATTTTTGATTCTCTGCAATGATGGAGTCAGAGTTCTACAGCAAAGAAAAAGGCCCATCAAGTTTGTGCTGGTCCTGACAAGTACTTGGCCTATAGCCTTGTATGCCTTGGCATCGTAAGTCCACATCTAAATACGAAAATGTTATGAGAGTTTCTGCCTCTATCACCCTTACAAGCAGTGAGTTTCAGGTTCCCAAGTTTCCTTGCATCTCTTCTAAATCTCCTTTTACATGAATCCTTAAATCTATGCCCTCTGGTCATTGATCCATCTAACAAAGGGAAAAGATCCTTCCTGTCTACCCTATCTATACCTTTCATAATTTTACATAGCTCAATCATGTCTCTCCTCAATCTCCTCTCTACAACTGTGTAACTGTGGCTTAACCAGCATTTTATGTGGTTCCAGTATAACCTTCCTCCTCTTAAACTCTGGGTCACCTAATTAAAGCAAGTATCGCATATGGCGCCTGAACCATTTTATCTATCTGTCCCACTGTCTGAGGGAACTGGTGGATATGTATACCAGTGTATCTCTGATCCTCAGTGCTTCCCAATGTCCTACCATTTGTCATGTTTTCCCTTGCCTTATTTGTGTCCAAGTGCATAACTTCACATTTATCCAGATTGAATTCCATTTGCCTCTGATTAGTCCATATGATCAGCCTGTCTGTATCCTTCAGTAATTGAAGACTATCCTCCTCATTATTTAACACCTCATCATTTTTCATATTATGCAAGGTTTGTAAAGGTTTGTAGCTCAGGTTGAGGTTTAGGGTGTAGCTTTGCTCGCTGAGCTGTAGGTTTGATATCCAGACGTTTCATTACCTGGCTAGGTAACATCATCAGTGGCGACCTCCAAGTAAAGCGAAGCTGTTGTCTCCTGCTTTCTATTTATATGTTTGTCCTGGATGGGGTTCCTGGGGTTTTTTTTTAGATTAGATTAGATTACTTACAGTGTGGAAACAGGCCCTTTGGCCCAACAAGTCCACACCGATCCGCCGAAGCGCACCCACC